>NC_056599.1:38556740-38589240 GCF_018340385.1 Cyprinus carpio
TGATCTGTTGATTTATGTCCCTACAATATATAACTATATACCTCAATTCAAGAAGGTACGTATTTATTGAGATGTTATACTCATATTATTAATACTACATATTATGTATATATATTTAATTACTTTAGTATAAGAATCATTGAATGTATTTTTACTAAAAAATATGAAATGACCAAGACCTGTTGATAAAAGAATCGTGAGTAAGTTGGGCGGTTAGAAAGATAGAGCGATGTTCGGTCAAAAATAATGAATGTTAAGCATGTTTGAAGTAAATATAGTAAGTTTTTAAAAATAAAAAAAAGACAAAGAAAAGAAAGTTAAAAGGTTTTTCCTCCTTATTTTATAATAAGGGGTTCCTCTCCTACCCCTCCTGGGTTGCTTGAGAGTCTGGATGGGGTTCCTTGTTACATCTGCAGAGATTGAAACAGGGAACTCGCCCTATTGCCTCCTTTGAATGAATACTGCGTCGAGGATCTTATAAAGAGACTGCTTGCCTGTTTAAGATTTTAGCAGCTTTCTTTTGCTTTATTTTTCTGCTAACCAGATGTCCCATCAGCTTAGATTTAATCATAAGACTTATATCCTCTTGAGGCTTTTAAACCATTGCGACTGTCATTGTCGAGTTGAGCTCAGTTCATACTCCATTAAATCTTATAACTGCACAAAAACCTCACATAAATAAAAAACATAAGTCCCTCTAAATTCTACAAAAACCACAAACAACTACAAAAAGACTAAATCTATAGTATCCTAAAAAACTCACCTCTCTGCAAACGCATACTAGATGACTATACCACTGAAGAATGATATCAATCCAAAACGTCACAACAAAAAAAAAACACAAAAAAACTAAACACAAAAATTAAAAGCATCCGTGTACAACATAAGATAGCTTGATCCTAATATGGTGCATAAAAGTTCTTCTCAGTCAGTCAGCCTGCGTTATGCCACTAGAAGAACATTTTGTGGTTCCACAAGAACCTTCAGCAAAGTTATTTAAGAGAACCACTCTTTCTTACCTTTAGAACCTTCTTTTCTTTTTCGCCACAAGAACCTTTTTGTGAAACAGAAGGTCTTCAGATGTTAAGTTTGTTTTGTGGAACATTTAGAACACAAGGTTCTCTGTTTTTATTTTTTTTCTATTTTTAAACCTTTAGTTTTAGATCTATCTAACCCTTCTCTAATTAAATCGTAGAGAACCAGGCATAAACCAATTTAAGTGACTTTTTTTTAAACTGTTTGAATCTGGCTTTTATATCCAAGTGGATAAAATACACGTGGGCGCTCACTCACAGAAGAGTTTGGGATAAATGTTTAATATCTGTCTTGCCATCTGTGGCTCAACGACAAGTTTCTGAGGCTGTTGCGCTGTCCTAGCTTCTTCAAACTGCCTCTTCCAGCTGATAGAGCGCTCGAGGGTTAGTTTGATATAAGGATCAGTCAGAGTCGGAAGCACAATAGCGTGAAGCCGCAGCATTGACTCATGCTGGGCAGATATGGGTGTGCAAATAAAATTGATACTGTGAGTGCGTTTCAACAGGTAATCTGTAATTTCTACCTAACATGGTATGTGATTTCCAAACGCGTTCTCTCTATATTTGGGTAAAATGTTTTTCACGACTGTGGTAACGTTTAGATTAAACTGCTCATGCAGATTGCCTGCTGTCCTTCGTTATTAACATAACCCTCTTCAGTATCTCGTTTCTTTTATGTAACGTTATTCATGAATAAATGCTATGTAACTTAGCTAATGTATCATACATCTGTTGCTGTTCTCCCAAAATTTCTCGGCGTTTCTCGTAAACCGGTTGAGAGGGTTTTAAGATTGGAGCTGGTGAATGTTAACTCAGAGATTAAGATGATTATCGACTGTGGGACTTTAGCAGGAAGACTAAATCTAAACGGTATATTCCCTAGGAAAGGGATTTCAATCTCTGCAATAGTACAGAGAACCCCATCCAACTCTCAAGCAACCCAGGAACCCTTAAAATACTATATTTACTTCAACATTCTATAACAATTCATTATTTTGACGAACATATTCCTTCCTTTAACCGCGTTAACAGATTATAAATAATGTCATATTTTAATATATTATTATATATTATTATATATATATATATATATATATATATATAATCTTATATATAATATATATATATATATATAATTTGTCTTTTATATTTTCAGGCTTATTGCAAGATATATGGCGCACAGCACTGACTGTGAGAAAATAATGTTCATTGGTATGAGCTAGATAACGGTCCAGTAAGTGATCACACTGATAGTTCTGTATTCAGAGTTTTTAGAAACTGAGTTTTTATCCTTCATAAAGGATTACAGTGTTTATATGGAAGCGCCTCTATCTTAGAATAAAAAAATTTAAAAGAGAACTAGGACCTTTTTTTTCCCTCTGCCAATTCTGGAAAGTCTAAATTGCAGATCTAAATTAGATTTGGTGATAGAAGCAAGGAAAAGTCACAGTCTCCTATTTATTGTTTATTTCATAGTTGACAGTTAAAAAAATAATCAGTAACGTGAGTGTAACCCTTAAAATCAGACGGACAAAAAGGTCTTCCTCAGAAACATGCATGAGACGGAGACTGAATTGTGAGTGAAAATTAAGTATATAGGTTATATCATATATATATATTATAATATATGTATAGAATATATATCCTATATCTATATTTATTATATATAATATATATATCTGTTATAGTATATATATATCACTATATCTATACTGATACAATATTGTGTCGGCCAGAAACAACGTGTCCTAGTTCTAGTCTTTCAGGTTTTAGACGGTCAGACCTTAAACTCGTAACACTGAGTACCACTCATTGTCTGTTTGCCATGGATCCAAAAGTTTTGGCTCAGATGGCATAATTACCCCTGTCACAGCCTTAACGTTCACTGTTATTTACTGACAGCGGCGATGAGGGTACGATCCCCGCTTTTCAGGAAGCTCAAGCACCCAGTCGGTCACCCTACGCTGATTTCCACCTGATGCGGATGGGTTAGGCGCTTAGTCACCGGCCGCATAGGTAACCCTCTGAACATTCATAAGCCATGCAGTGATTTTTCATTCTCTATAATGCACACCCCACAATATATGCATGTGAGCACAAACTCCACCCATCGGCTCCATTCTGTTTTCTCTCTTTCCAGGACCACTTTGAGATCGAGACATCCAATGGACAAACTGATTTTCTCAAAGCTTGAAACCAGTGGCTTCCCTTATGAGTAATGATGTGACGTAAATATCTCACGCTGCTATAAACACATTTTCCCCTCTAACACAGGGAATGGTTTTTCACCTGTATGGTGTCAATCTCTCTTTTATTCCCATCCACAGGACGTATGGATGCTAGCCAAAGAGCCTATGATGGCCAGCCGGTGGAGAAGATCACCAAGAAGCCGGCCTCCACACCCCCCTACCGTGTCATCCTCTAAAGTTTCACCACTTGTTTACCCCATTCAAATTGTGGCTCTAAAAAATGTCAAGATTTTGAATGGTTCTGCAAACGTAACTTTAATCATGTGTATTTGATGTAGGATCCTTAAACGTCTCCTCTATCTTCATCACTCCTTTCGGTCCGGGTGCTGGACGTAGAATGATTATTGTAACTCTAAAGTGAGCAGTTACGGTATGAGGCCTGCAGTCCACGCATCCTTAAAAGGAGGTAGGAGCAAGATGCGGGATGTTAAGGAGAAAGCCAATGGAAGGGTTAAGGTCTTTCTTGACTTTTTTTAGTTGAAGCCACATTGCCTACTGGGGTCACTTAGTCTGCTGATTATTTGTTTTTTGTTTGGGGGGTTTGAAGAGAATATACTAATGTACTAAACCGTTTGCTGTAAGAAGGGAATGCCTAAAGCTCGGGTCATTATTTTTGGGTGTGGTGGGTCTGAGGAGATAAATTGTTAAGTTGCAAGTGGTACCGTCTTGGCCAACACCCCATCATAAGACATGAAGAGATCTCAAATAAATGAATTTCTATGGTGATTTGAGGACTTTGAAATGCTTGTTTGAAGTACTGTAGGACACATTCTAGACCAACTTCGCTTGGTGTCAATGCTCAGGTGTTTTGCCTCTTGCAAGCATTTTGCGCAGTATTTTTTATTATTATTATTATTATTAGTGTTGTAGTGTTATTCAATTTTTCATCATTAAATCAAACCAAATAGCTGGTTTAAGGGCATTTGTCCAAAAGACTTGCAGACACTGCCGCGTGTGTGTTTTGTGTGTGTGTGTGTTTAGAAACTACTGAAGACCCTGTTTTTATGAAACATCACTCATGTGGTTAATAAAAATAATGAGATATACATCTGGTTTTGTCCTCCAATTGTGTTTGGATCTCTTGGTTGTCTGATTTGTGCCAGTACCTTTGCTTTTCACATAACATTATGTTGCATGTTTTCTGCATTCATCTGTATTCTGTTAATGTGTAGTCAAACAAACACTGTTTTCACAAAATCTTTTCTTTCAGAGGTACTGGCTTTGGTCTGTGTCATATAACAAATGTTTGATTTGACAGCAGAAGTAATATTGTCAAGGAAATAGGAAGTTACATAAAGCAATTAGTAGTCTTTTTAATTAAGGCAGTAGATCAAACCTAATTCAATAAAGTGCAGTGGGATGGAAGTTTCTTCATGAGGTTGTGAGGACAGTGATGTTTAGCTGCTTAACTCGGTCCATCTGATTCTTTCATTTGTTGACATTAAATAAAACCACACTGACTGTTCAATTTATGTGAATTCTGTGTTATGTTACATTAAGCTTTTTATCAGCTTGTCCTAATTTAAAGCAATATTTGTAAGTTAAATTACATATTAAAATATATTAAATCTGTATGTAAACCTGTTTTACATTCAGTGCTACATACTGCGAAAAACAGCTTAAACCTTAAAATGGTTTACTGCCTTTTGGCCTGACATTGTAGCTGGCAACCAGGAAACCATCTGAATTCCACACTATTTTCCTATTTTATACTGTACGTAAAGCTGCTTAGACACAATCTGTATTGTTAAAAGCTTATATAAATAACTTGACTATTGCTGAAGAGGGCAAGTGTAGGCAAACCTAAAAATAATTATTTTTCATGCAGCTGCTGACATTTAGGCTATTTTATATACAACAGAGAACTGTTAAAGAGTATCATTGAGAGTGATGAGCAGCCGCTGGCCACTGGGAGCTGTTGTAGGCGTGTCAGACAGGTGGAGGTGAGCAGGGTGTAGTCCTTTCTGACGCAGGTGTCTCGGTGGATGTGTTGTTTTCTGTCTCCTAGAACAACCAGGTAACCATAACTTCACAGGTCAGAATCTAAAGACAAGAATCATGGTGGTGACGATAAAAAGTAGAATACTGGTAAGTTTCTTTAATAAGTGGGCGAGTAGATCTAGCTGTCTTTAAATGCCTGGTGGTTCGTGATGTTTTTAAATATTGTAAAAAAAAAATTGAGTGATGTTTTTAAATATTGTGTGCAATGTTTCAGAACACATAGAGAGCTGCATATTACATATGTGGCAATCAAACACGCAACTCTAAGTAGCTGTGATGTCCATAAATGAAGTTTTATTAGGGGCACACACTCGGAAAACGAGTCTGGCGATTAAGAATATTTTACTGCTAACGGGGTTCTTTTGAACCGTTTCGTTTACAGATGCCGGTTCAACGCCAATGCTATCGTTTTACCTTCAGCGTGTGTCCCCTGACATCACCACTTTTTTTCCACAAGTAAACCTCTTATGTAGTAATATATTTTAGCAGTTTAATTTTATTTATACTGGTGTACTATAGGTGTCCAAGTTTCAGGTGTTGTCGCAAGCTACGATTCAAGGAAAACGGTTATTATTTCAATTTTCGTGTAACCCAATGGTTAAAGTGCAAAGTATGGTACAATTCATTGAAAAAAAAAAAATGGACCCAAAAGTAGGCCTACACTGTCGCTCGTGGAATGGGACATAGCTAGTGTTGTTAATCGTGTGATATGGAAAAACCGGTTTTAAGCAGGTTTTGTATGGTAGCTTCTGAAAAAAAAAAAAAAAAAAGCCGGTTATGTATGCAGAAATGACTTCGCATTTTTCACACTGATTAACCATGTGTTGTGTGACCCACCAGGCGGCGGATGAGGCTACGGAGCCGGCGCTTCCAAGAAGCTGGTGAAGCGGGGCATCCTGCGCCAGGTTTCCTGACTGCTGAGGTGTCAGGCTTCGTGGGCCGCAGAGGTGGAGTAACACAGTGTCCTTCTGACTCTCCTCAATATAAAACGATATCCCCATATATACGCAGCTTTACATAAATGGAAATAAATGAAAAGCTTGTGGGAATTGACAGTAACAATATCACCTTCTTCTTCACCTGCAGGAAGTTTTGAGTACAAGGGCAAGGAACATCTGGTCTTCTCAAAATTAGACAGCAGGAGGTTTCCCTTTATGAAGAGGATGAAGCATCAGGGCAATCTTACATTTTTTGTGTGTTTGTGTATTTGTGGGCTTAATACTTTTTTGTATGTTTATGCTTCCTTAGTTTTAGACTTGTGTGCTTTTGGGTTAATAGCATACAGTAGCTCGGCTCAACGAATACTTTTTAAACTCTTCTGGAGTTTGCTGAGATACCCACCCGTATCACATTAAATAAAACACACTGACGTTCAGATTATATGTAATTCTGTTGTTATGTTACATTAAGCTTTTGTGTCACTTGTCCTAATTTAAACAATATTTTAAGTTAAAATACATTATTAAAATATATTAACATCGTGTATGTAAACCTGTTTTACATTCGTGCTTCATATGCGTAAACAGCTTAAAAAACCTTAAATGGTTTTCCTGCCTTTTGGGCCTGACAGGGTAGCTTGCAAACAGGAAACCATCGGAATTCCCCACTATTATTCCTAGTGGTACTGTAAAGCTGCTTAGACACAATCTGTATTGTTAAAAGCGCTGATAAATAAGCTGTGCTATTGGCTGAAGAGGGCAAGTGTAGGCACACCATAAAAAGTAATTTATTTTATGCAGCTGGCTGACATTTAGCTAGGTTTAATACAACAGAGTAACTGTTACAGAGGTCATTGAAAGTGAGGAGCCAGCGTGGCGACATGGCGTCACACCCAGACTGTGTGGGGCCAAGCCTTTCCGGTGTGTCCAGACAGCTCTGGAAGGCTGAGCAGGGGTGTGTAGTCTTTCAAATGAACGCGATGGTTTGCCGGTAGTGGTCGTTGCTCCTCTCTTTTGTTGTTCTGTCTCCTATAACACCAGTTACATTACCTCACAGGTCAGAATCTAAGACAAGAATCTGGTGGTGACGATAAAAGTAAATCTGGTAGTTTCTTTTAATAAGTGTTCGGTGCAGTCTCTAGCGTCTTTAAACACTGTTTCCTCATTGTAAAGTTCTTAAAAAAAAAATGAGTGTGTTTTAAATATTTGCGGGGCAATGTTTCAGAAACACCAGAGTGCATATGACATATTTGGGTCATCAAACACGCCCGGTTCGTAAGTAGTCGGTGTGATGCCCATAATGGAAGTTTGTTAGTTTAGGTCGGCACAGCTCGGAACGAGTCTGCGATTAAGAATATTACTGCGAATCGGTTTCTTTTGAACCGTTCGTTTACAGACGGTTCAAAACGCCACTGCTAATCGTTGTACCTCATCGTGGAGTCCCGGTTGACATCACCTTTTTTTTTTCCACAGTACCTCTTATTATAATAAGTTTTATCATTTTTTTTTAGTTATACTGGTGTAATATATGTGGTCCAAGTTCACGTTTGTCGCAGCTACGATTCAAGGAAACCGGTTATTAGTTCAATTTACTTAACAACAATGGTTAAGGGCAACGTAATGTACAATTCAGTGAAAAAAAAAAACTGACCCAAAAGTAGGCTACACTGCGATAGTGCCGAGGACAAACAGTCGCTAGTGTTGTTATCGTGTGATATGAAAAAAAAACCGGTTTAGCAGTTTTGTATGGGTAGCTTCTTGTGAAAAAAAAAACCAAAAAGCACGCATATGTATGCAGAAATGACTTCGCATTTTTCACACTGAAGTACAACCGTGTTGTGGTGACCCACCAGCGGCAGATGAGGATGACGGGGCCTCTGCTTCCAGAAGCTGGAAGCGGGGCATCCCCCTTGCGCCACCTAGGTTTCCTGATGCTGAGGTGTCAGCTTCGTGGTGCCGCCAGAGGTTGAGTACACAGTGGTCCGTCTGACTGCCTCCTCATATAAAAACAATAATCCATATATAGCATGATGTTACATAATGACATTAAATGAACTCACAGGTACACACACACGAAGTGTACAGACACCATATCACGTGCCTCGGTCTTCTCGTGTGGGCGGAGTGTCGACGTGTTTGGAAGTACAAGTCAATGAAGCATTGGTGGCGGAGTGCAGACCACAAGTGTAGAAGCAGAGAGAGTTTGCTCGTAAAAACATAAAAATAAAAATGACATGAGAGTGTACAGCACTCAGGGATATATGAACATTCTTCGTGTTGGTGTGTGTATATTGTTGTTGGCTGTAATAACTTTTTGGTAATGTTTATTGCTTCCTAGTTTTAGACTTGTCTGCTTTTTGGGTGAAATAGCATACAGTAGCCTAGGATCAAGAATACTTTTTGAAAGCCAACTCTTCTGGATTTTGCTTGATATACAAAAACGTATAAATGTGCGATCATGCTTTGTCACATATAATGTAAGTTTGTTTCTGTAAGACAACATTTTGAAATAACACAACACCAATTGAATTAGAGACTAGTGCCAAAATTGTGTCAGAGTTTAATAGCAGATTTCAGCTCTGCATACTCTTCACTCAATAACTACTGGGATGCTGTTTTAAACAGTTTGCTTATACAAAGGACAATAATGTGGACTACTTTTCCGGCCTTATTCACTCCAACACATCCAAAATTCAAGCATTTAATCAAGAAAAAGATTAAGATATTTAAAAGATTTTTAATATAATGAAAAACAAGTCAAGTCTGTCTACAACTGTACCTAGTAGTGTTGTGTGTTGTTTAGTTGTTTTAATTTTCATTATCTTTTTTCTTTGTCTGATCTCTGTAGATTATGGAGGCCGTTGTTAAAGCTAAGGATGGAAAGCCTGAAAAGATCAACCAAAGCCGTAAAGAGTGCATCAAGCCTGTAATGGCCCCCGTTTTTACCCATCTCCTCTGTCCGATCCAAACTAGCATCTTAATGCTCTATTGGGCAGAAAATGGTTTAATTGTTTTTTGAAGGCTCTTCACTCGTCTCCTTTATCACATCTAGTTTTTTTGGACGCAATGATTGCCGGTTTAAGGCTCAAAGTTCACGAGTTATGGTATGAAGCATTTAGTCCAGAAAACTGCTGAACCCAAAATAGAGAGTAATTAAAGAAGGATAGTGGAAGAGAAGAGTACTTTTTTCATTTTAGTTGTAATGGATTAGTTTATTCACGACATATGAGGCACCACCTAGTCCTTATTCTGATACCTACAACTTACATGTATTGAGTAGAAGTTCAAAGATAAAAGTTACAGAATGATTTTTATTGGGATAAAAAGACAAATATTGATAGGGTAATTGCTAAGTAACTGATAAACTTACTTAATTTGGAACAGTTGTTTGCTTGGAGTACTGAAACTTTTGATCTTAACTAGCTCACCGATAATTGTGGTCCACGTATTGTAAAAAAAAAAAAAAAAATCAATCAATACAATCGTGTCTGAAAATAATTTGCAGAGTGGTTTTTTGATATGTTTGTCACAAATGCCCACCTAATAAACATTTGAAACTCTCTTGTGAAGTCTGGTCGGCCTGTGGGCTAGTAAATTTATAGGCCTGAATACATTTCATAAGTTATCTTGAATTAATGATCATATATAGAACGTTATTAGTGCAGCCAGTGAGTACAAGGGAAATCCTTCAGGTCGTAAACGGGGTTCTGCCAGCAGTAGAGGGCGCGTTTGTTTATTTTTTATTTTAATTTGCCATTATCTTCAGTTTACACTTCAATGCATTAAACAAAATGGAGGTGAAAACTGTTATTTGGAGCCACCTATTATGAAGGATTTCGTACCTAATTGCAAGTAACAGTAATGATATTTATTACCAGCAATTCAGTGGCATCTCAGTAATAGTAATAGTGTACTAAATGTTGTGCAGCTAATAAACAAAAATATTAAGTATGGTGAATTAAGGTTCAAGTCCAGAAAGGCTCAGGAGTCAATATAACGAAGACCAAAACACAGCTAGGGCATTGGGACACCACATTTCAGTATACCCAAAGTGTGTAAAAGTGACATGTAGTAATGTGCATAACATGCTTGATTAAGGTGAAGATAGATATGAGGGGAAAATCAGTATAGGAGATTTCCAACACTGCCACCTGTAATTTTCAAAATGAAAATTGTGGTTAACGCCTTTCCAAGCAGCGGGGTGATAGTTTGTGTGTTATGCAGTTATGCACAGAACAGTCAAGCTGGTGTGTTTTATCTAATAAACGCCAGGACTGGGAGGAGGGACACACACTTCCACGTACACACTGTGTTCTGTACAATGTAATATGTGCCAGTATAGCATGAACTGCTGGGGAATAATATCATTACAAAACACTCTTCTGTGTAAGGCACACTGGGGTTAGTGTGAAGAGCCAAGACGACTATAAATAAACGAGCAGTATAAAAAAAAAAACCGGACAAAGAAAAATCATTTTTAATTACAGAATTCTAAGTCATATTAATAATGTCCGATATATTATGCATAAGTTGCCTAATCAAAATTCAAGTCTATGAATGTCCCAACAGCATGATTTTTGGCACAGATTTTTGGGGTGTGAAATTAAACTGTGCCATCTAGTTGACATTTGTGTTGTCAGCAGATTGTTGAAAATAACTATGGTAAGAAAGATGGGTAAGAGGCACCCTCCAACCTTACATATTTTTCTCTTAACTATAGGTGGCAGGAAAAAATCTCATTTCAACTCTTGATTAACAGTTTACACTGTTGTTTAATTTTAGTTCATTTCATCTGAATATCAAACATTTTTGAGAATTTAGTCAATCTAAACAGGTTTAAGGTAATTGATTTCATTTTATTGACTCTTTAAAATAGTGATTCTATGACATTAAAGCTTTTGTGTCTGTTAATTATGAATTGTGGGCGATAAATTTGTGGCGAGTAAAAGTGGATTTTATTTTGAAGAGAGCAAAGTTAAAATTAGACTTTTGGGGTAAGATGATCTCCCAGAATATGGCACAGAAGCCCCAAGTGGCATGTTTACATATCTTAAGATATTGTCAATTAAATATTTAAATATTCAATATGCCTGTATCTATACGTCATAGAATAATTTTACCTTAGTTCCAGGCAGGGGGCAATTGGCGCAGTAGGGGCCCTATTTTGTGCTATAACAACTAAAATTATCAAGCATTTAATATGTTCCTATAATAACACAATTGGCTGAGCATCATCATCCTGCAGTTTGCTAAAACTTATATCTGTTATAGTTTAAATTTAAATCGCATTGTTCTTATGGGGGGCGTCTTCCCCCATACTTTGTAGCCTAGGCTACCAAATATAATCCATTGTAATCGAATCATCAACCAAATTTCAGAGTTCATGACGCCTTACGGGGAAACTGTAATCAAATTGAATCGTTGAGTAATAAATATATATAAATAATATCATATATATATATATCTATAGATATATATATATATACTATATATATATAATCACATAGCTACTGTGAATAGTATATTACTATTTTATACATAGTAGTATACTTTATCATTTCTATCCTTTTAATTTACTGTAGTAAAGACACATAACTTGTGAGTATGTGTAGTAAACACATACGTTTTTGGTATAGTATTAAACTACAAGTGAAAAAAAATCCCGCCTTAGCATTTACACACACCATATATAAAACAAACTTCCTGGCTCGAGTTATCATGGTTCAGTTGATTGCTCATGGGTCATGTGATGCTCCATCTCTGGAGAGTGCAGTTATTCACTCCTTTAATAGCTCTCATAACTGCAGGCCTGAGCATTAATTACTCTTTTAGTCCTGAAAGGTCTCTAGCCACATGAATGCTGACATCATAAATGTGTTGTCAGTGGACTGTAATCATTGCTGATGTCCCCAGTGAAAATGTGCTCTAATGCACCTGGTATAAAGGTACAATGTAGATATTATTTTAAATGAACATAGGTAAATTTAAGTGTTGACTATATATTATTAGAAATCATTGTTGTTGAAGTGCGTAAAGCTTTAGCACTTTCCTTGCATTTTGGCATTGTCTTTTTCTTTAGTTTTCAGTTCTGGGCAAGACAGCAGCATGATAATTGTGGGGACAGACCTGTCCAATCCTGCTCATGAAGGCCAGCTTTCTGCAGAGTTTTGCTGCAACCTGCCACAAAGTTTCTGGTAATCATGCAGACCTTTATTAGATGGTTGAGATGTGTTTAATTGTGGTTGGAGCTAAACTCTGCAGGAAGGTGGCTCTTCAGGAGCAGGATCGCTTGTCTAAGAGCAACCTGCCTTGCTCGAGGGGACACATTAGGGATCATCCAAGAGGATGACAAGAAGTGCTCTGTTTTCTGAATCCGTGCTCTGTTGGGATTGAAACCTTCAAACTCTAAATGGCAGCCCAAGATCCTTGACCACACAACCCCCATCTCGATGTTTCAGGTAATTGCATCACATTCGGTCCACATAAATTGTTGTTCGTATTGAACTATTGAAATGGATTATTAGTTGTTCAATGTATTGAAAGATTTAAATTGTGTGCTTGTGTCTGAAGCTTGTGTCAATAAGAGCGCAGTCGTAAACAGTCCATGGGGTCATGTGTTGTTGATAAGTGTTTGATGCCAGGTTACTGCTTCTTTCCAAAAATCATTTTCCCAGCTGTGTTCATCCCAAACCCAATGTGCCATGGCCAAAATTGCTGTAAAAAAATAGTGGACGGTTTTTCCCTAATTCAGAATGGGGCCGGCGTTTTCTCCCCACGGTCATATATATGTGCCACATTATTTAAACTCTCTCGGAGCAGATTTTTTTCCATTCAAATTAAAATGAATATCAAATCAAACATATCAATCTACTACCACCAATAACAAAAAAAATAGTAGATAAAAAAATTTCATCAAAAGTTAATATTTTTGAAATTTTTGCCAGGGAAAATATAGTATAAAACATTTTTTTTCCCCTCTCATTACAGAGCTGAAATATTGATAAGGCACATGTAAGTGTAAAGAAATACTGTAAGCGAAACATAATCTGTTTGAACCGTGTGACCAAAGACACACCAACTGTTACGAGCCCTCGCTTGTGATGTCAGAGAGATTAACCATTATTGTTAAAAGGGAAATGTCACAAAACTGGGTTGAACAGAAAGTGAGGGATAAACGACAAAATATGCATTTTCAGAAAAAGCATTAAGCATTCGAGCAAGAAAAAAAAAAAAAATTGTCTTTTTTTCTTCTTCATTATAATCAATTAAACTGTGATGTGATGAATGGTAAACATACAAATAAGCCTATATTGAATTTTTTTTAATAAAACATATTTTAAACTTTCTTTTGCAATACATCCTAAAAAGAGTTAAATCTGTCAAATTATGTGACCAGGTTCAGTGTCCTGAGTAGTAACGAATAGTAAGACAGGAATACAAAGGGAACACAAATGGCGTTTCCAGAGAAAGACCTGAACCAAGAAGGTTCACAGACTCATCACTCTGGATGAACAGTGACACGCACCCTGGATTATTGTTTTTGTTTTATTTATTTCTAGGATTTGAACGAGCACTCATTGGTTCAAAGGGTCAGCAGTGTTTCTGTGACTCAGCAGAAAAAAAAAGGTGACATATTAAAACTGATGTGAGGGTCGTGGAGGGGGAAACCCCTTAAAGCACCCCCAACCACCTTTACAGGGGTGGCCACCAATACTCTACATGAAGGGAATCCCAAACCTCTATGCAGCTTGACTGTCAAAAGGCAAGATAGTTTTACTGATTAGTTTACCGCTGCTTTATGATGAGCTCCACATTAAAAGTTACACATTAACTTCCTCTCTCTCTCTCTCTCTCTCTCTCTCTCCTCCTCTCTCTCTCCTCTCTCTCTCTCTCTCTCAGTGTGCCATAATTTGGCCTTTATCCAGGTTAAATGTTTTCTGGGATTGGCCATAAAAAACGATGGGTTGCTGTTTATATTTTTACAGTATATTAATTGTTTTTTGCAGATTAAAGTTAAAATTCACATGAACCCATGTCTTTTGAATCAGTTTATTGAGGACGCATAAAGATCATTTTAAAGTTAAAATTCACATGAACCCATGTCTTTTGAATCAGTTTATTGAGGACGCAGCATTAACTAGGACAGGTAACTGAGTGTGTACCATCAGAGGCCTCAAACTCTCTCCGCCTCTCTTACTATGTTCTGTCTTGGACTGGGGGTTGAAGGTGACTGTTTTTTCTGGGAGTGGTGTTAGGGTTGGGGTATTCCTGCTGTAAGGTGTCCTTATCGATAAGGCTGTTTCTCTGATTATGGGGGTCTTATCACTCCCTTCCACCCCTGGGTGCTCTACGATGCCGACGCTTTTCGGGTTGCCGCGCACTACGTGACTTTACATTCTTTCTCTCTTTTTCCATACCGGCCTCCATCTCCACCCATGCCTTTTGAATCGATCCGAGATCAGTCTTGAGTTGGGCACTCAAAGAGAAGACGCGGGAACCCAGCAAGAGACCCCCAGGACCACCTGGGCTCAGGTAAGGGTGCGCTGCACTCTGTTAAACAGTCAAATTAAGTGTTTATGAGAAGGAATGCCAAATGAAACAGTAGGTTAAAAATGAGAGAGGGTGGTCACTTGTGCCCCAAGAAGACACCTGCTAAAGGTTACACTGGAAAAAAAATATTTTTCCAAGTAGAAATAAAACAAAGACTATTTGAGTCTGTTTTACAAGAAAATACTACTTCAGTTTTTCTACTTAACAAATATCAGGGTTAATTCAGTGTGTTACCTTGCTGTTTCTTTGTAATTGCTTGGGAAATATACTAGCAATTTCTGAGTGAAATTTGTTTCTACATCAATTTTTTTGTGATGTGAATGTTTTCAGTCTCAACTTGTTACTCGCAGCAGTAATTTATCAGTCTTCTGTAAGGACTGCTGAAAAAAAAAAAAGAACTTTATATTATATATATTGTCTCTATAGTTGTATTGACTATATATCTCAAAAGACTGAGACTGAAAATAATGAGCTTTCATATGGAGACCGTGAGGCTCATATAAAGGAGTTAACATGTTTGTTTTATAACGATTTAACAAAATAATTCCAGGCTGCATATTTAAATTTGACATTCATTTTTTCGATTGCTAAAACTGCTAAGTTAAAGAAACATCCCACAAGTTTAAATTTATGTAAGTAAATCTAAATGTTAATAATGTTCATCTTACTGAAAATCATTTGTCTTTCTTTAAATTGGTGCAATCTGGTGTACTTTGTTTACTGAAAAGGTGGACACTGTGTGTATAATTCTCCCTATAGAGTAACTTTCTTCAATGTATTTGTTGTATATAGGCTTCTTAATTAACCTCGGGAAGGTCACATATCAATATTTTAACTAATTAGTGGCAATATTCTAATAAAACATTTTAGGAAGCAGTGTTCTTCTATCCACTAGATTTTTTATTGCTCACAGTTTTTAGCACAAATCCCAACTTATGTGGAAACTTTAACACATTGGAAATAGTTCTACATTTCGTAGTAAATTTTCTAGCAAACGTTGATAAGACATTTGTTCAGTGAGGAATATATTTGTTTACCATCTTTGTCAAGCTGATGTGCTCTATCTGCCTCTGTCCATGAGGGACAGAAGAGCCCTTATCATTCGCATAAGTTAAGGCTTCAGATAATTGTCTGTTTGTGGCTCTCACACACCCTTATGCTAGTTCAGGGTGAGTCTCAGTTTTTGAGCCTCTGAAAGACACAAAAAAACTGGGATCTGATCCTCAGCGCTTGTGAACAGAGGCCTTGCTTTTTTTTTCACTTATATTAAGTAGTCAAAGACATCCAGAACATTAAGAACTGTATATTTGATAATTCATATTTATATTTGCTATTGCAAATACACTGTAAATATTCTATGCAAATCATTTGAAGTAAAATTTACTGGTAAAACTCATACCAGTTATTTGTTATGTTGTCTTTAGTGACACTTTAATAAAGGGGGGGACTATATGAATGAATGATAAGCCGGCCTGTAGCAGGTGTGCAGTTCTTACAGTCTGACTGTGTTATTTTGTTTCTCTGTGTGGATGAAGGTTGTGTGTGAGTTCTGGGACAGAGAGAAGACAGTCTCAATGATGGAAGCAGTATCATTTAAAGGGGTGAGGAGCATCTTATAGCACATAGTTGATTAAGTTCAAGTGCTCTCTCTCTCTCTCTCTCTCCATTTGTATCATAGTATGAACAGATCTCTCTCTCTCTCTCTCTCTCTCCTCTCTCTCTTTCTCTCTATAGGACAACGACATGTCCTATGAGGACAGTGAGTCACCTCTACCATCTCCATTCACTTTGTGAGTATCACACACGTAAAACACACACTGACAGAAATGCAAATAAAGTTGCATCTGCTTCACTGCATTTCTCAGCCACAGTTTAAGATTCCAGCTGTCAGCTTGAATCATTTAAAAGACCGGTAATGTTTGTTATTATGATGATTAATATCCCCAAACTGTCATTGCCACGGTGCATCTAGACAGTTTGATTATAATTTTATTAGGTCCTTATGATATTAACACTTTTTATATGTAAAGTAACTGTATGTAGTTTTGTGTATTTTCACAACTTTTTTTTTCGCGGAATTTCATACTCATTGACAAAACGTATATACTCCCAGAACAGGACGTTTTAGGGGAAGCATTCACTTATTAGAAGACCATCAGCATGATTTTGAAAACTGATATTTCAAGGTGAAAAAAATAAATAAATAAAAATACAGTTGTTTCAAATTAGCATGAAATAAACCCAACATGGTGTGTAAATACAATGCAATTTTGCAATTTTCATGTTTTAACTTTACAACAATGAGAATAAAACTTGACAAATTATTGAGATATTGACAATTAATAATTGTAAAAAAATAATCAGACAAAGTTGTCATCTGAAAATCTAAAAAAAAAAGTTTTTTCACTATCAACTGAAATGTTGTGTGTGGTGATGAATTATCACAAGCCCAACTATGTGCCCTTCTCAGATTAAATAAATAAATACAAATAGTGGATTACTGCACACTACAGTAGGCTTCTTCAGGATTACAGACAGTAGCCTAAAGTTGTAAAACGTCGCTCCCTTGTGGCCGAACAGGGCAGTGCGAGGGCTGGACAGAGTGAGGTTTATGTTTCTTGTATCAGGGATGGCTTGAATCGCTTTGTAAGAGGATGGAGTTCATTCTGCCCTATGGTGCATAAGATATGGTGAGTGTGTGGAGCCGTGGCAGTCGGGTCTGTACCCTGGTGTGTGTGCTGTAGCGTGTGCTCTCTGTCGCCCTCTATAGGACCCCTGCGGGACACAAAGGCAGCTATGACTTAGAGCAGATGAGGCAGCAGGAAGAGGAGCAGCATCAGACCTTCACCTTCTCTAGAGACTTAGAGGGTGTGTTGTAAATATATAAACTAAATACAAATGCATATATAAACGCAAACCTTACACCTTACCGATTCGCTACTCTTTTTTCCATTTCCCTTCTTCAGCTGCACGGAATACCAACACCAATGCCATCAAGAGAGGAGATGCAGAGGTGATGCAGACAAACACATTAATTCACTTATTCTTATCTTTGACTTCCTTGTAAAAAGCCTTAATAAAAATTCTCGTCCACACTAGGCATACGTTGAGTTAAATGAGCTACGTGGGGAGGTGTGGCAGGAAATGGGACGCTGGCTGGGTTATGAGGAGAACTTAAGCCCTGCTACGGGACAGTGGAGTCAGCCCCACATTTCCTATCTCACCTTCAAAAGCCTCATTCAGCTCCGCAAGGTCATGAGCACAGGTGAGACACCAAGTGACATGTTTCCTCTCTGGGCCTTTAGACACTGCAATTAAATAAGAAAGTATAGAGAGGAAAGGAATGGGGTAAGTGTGGTGCCTGCATGAACACCGAAATATACTTCTAACAGAGGCCTATATCTCAATTCAGTGACTGGATCAAGAAAAAACCCACCAAGCAAATCAAAGCTTCTTTCCAAAATTGTTACAATGACATGACACTATAACATGATGATAAATGTGAATAATGTTAAGCAAAATGATTGATATCACAAATATTTTTTAATAGTGCTGTCAAAAGATTAACTGTTTTAAAAGATTAATAATTTAAAAATATTTACATGTCTATATATGTATATTCATATACAGTGGTGTATATGGCTGTTTTCTTTTCTTTTTTCTTGCATATTTGTCACACTTGAATGATTCAGATTCAAAGATAACCTGAGTAAATATAAAATGCAGTTTTGAAATAATGATTCCATTTATTAAGGGAAAAAAGCTGTGCAAACTTGCCTAACCCTACGTGAAAAAGTAATTGCCCCCTAAATCTCATAACTAGTTGTGCCACCCTTTTTAGCAACAACTGCAATCAAGCATTTGCAATAACTGACAGTGAGTCTTTCACATTGCTGTGGAGGAATTTTGGCCCGCTCTTCTTTGCAGTATTGTTTTAATTCAGCCACATTGGAGGGTTTTCGAGCATGAATGGCCAGTTTAAGGTCATGCCACCACATCTCAACCAGATTTAAGTCCGGACTTTGACTTGGCCCCTCCAAAACCTTCATTTAGTTTTTCTTGAGCCATTCAGAGGTGGACTTGCTGGTGTGTTTTGGATCATTGTCCTGCTGCAGAACCCAAGTGTGCTTGAGCGTGAGGTCACAAACTGATGGCTGGACATTTTCTGATAGAGTGCAGAATTCATGGCTCCATCAATTATGGAAGTCGTCCAGATCCTGAAGCTGCAAAGCAGCCCCAGACCATCACACTACCACCACCATGTTTGACTGTTGGTATGATGTTCTGTTTATGAAATACTGTGGTGGTTTTACGCCAGATGTAACGGGACACACACCTTCAAAAAGTTCAACTTTTGTCACATCAGTCCACAGAATATTTGCCCAAAAGTCTTGGGTATAATCAAGATATTTTTTGGCAAATGGGAGACGAGCCTTTGCGTTCTTTTTGGTCAGCAGTGGCTTTTGCCTTGTAACTCTCCTTAACTCTCTTAATTGAGGCAAGTGAGGCCTGCAGTTCTTTAGATGTTGTTCTGGGTTCTTTTATGACCTCCTCAATGAAATGTTGTTGCGCTCTTGGAGTAATTTTGGTAGGCCGGCAACTCCTGAAAAGGTTCACCACTGTTCCGAGTTTTTCTATTTGTGGATAATGGCTCTGACCGTGGTATGGTTTTGGCTTTATAACCCTTTCCAGACTGATAGGTCTGGCAGTAATCAGTTCTCTTCTGTTCCTGAATTTCTTTAGATCGCAGCGTGATGTGTTGCTCTTTAAGCATGCTTCATTTTGTCAGACAGCTTCTATTTAAGTGATCTCTTGATTCAACAGGTCTGGCAGTAATCAGGTCTGGGCATGGCTAGTAAAATTTAACTCAGCTTTCTAAAATAATGTGGTTATTCACAGTTCTTTCATGATTTAACAATTAATTTTTCACATAGGGCCAGGTAGGTTTGGGAAGCTTTTTTCCCTTAATAAATGAAATCATCATTTAAAAACATGCATTTTTATTCACTTGCAATTTATTTGTGTAATATTACAATTTGTTTGATAAACTGAATCTTTTAAGTGTGACAAATATGCAATAAAATAAAATAAAATAAAACAGGAGGGGGCAAAAACCTTTTCACAGCACTGCAATTTATATTATAAATAAATATATTTAATATATAAACATAACCTATTTTTCTGATATACATGCATGTGTGTGTATTTATGTTTGCATGATAAATGTACACAGCATGCATACATATATTAGGCAAACAAAACTTTTATTTTGAATGTGATTAATCACGATTAATCATTTGACAACACTAATTATTTTAAATTATAAATACCTTCTATGGCAGCAGTTCTAAAAGATTTTAACTCCACACTGTTCACAACAATATTTGAAGAACCCCTTCCCCTTTTGATTTTGATTTACAGAAAAAAAGAAAAAGGAGTGTCCAAAGATTAAAATTAGTCACTAAAATAGTTTTAATTAAAATTTTAATAAATCACCACATTTTAGAAATCCAGGTTTTAAGTGTTGGGGTGAATTAAAAGGAATATTCTTACATATTCTTTATGGTGACTGTAACCAGGGGCGGTGCTGCTAGATGTTGATGATAGCAGCTTATCAAGCATTTGCCAGAAGATGGTGGAACAACTCCTGCTCAAAAAAGAGATCCGGCCCACTGACCGTGACGCTCTTGTGACCATACTGCAACGCAAGCGCAGGTTAGGCTCCATGCCATCTGTGTTGCTTTGTGTGTGTGTGTGTGTGTGTGTTTATCTTGAGGAAAGTTACTTCAGTTTTTAGCGCTGTATAAAGTAATCCTGGGAACTGTTTTTTTGTATTTCAGAAATCCTCATTATTTGGTATATGAGTCACAGGGGTCTATATTAATAGCCAAATATGACTGTATATGACTATAAACTTTATATGACTCGTTGTTTCTGCTTAACAGTCAATTAGAGCCCACTACGGCCCCTGGGTCAGCAGACATAGAGCTGCAAACATTCTCAATCACCAAACAGGTATCTATCTATCTATCTATCTATCTATCTATCTATCTATCTATCTATCTGTCTGTCTGTCTGTCTGTCTTGTTGGTCCTGCAGCAGTCACATCAACCAGTCTGATGTTAGAAAAGGGTAGAGCTGATGTTAGGGTACTGCATAGTTTATCATTTCCCTCTTAATGTTAGGCTAATTAATGGTTAGGATGAAGACTATGATTATTTGATAGGACTGTTGTTCCAGGACCACCGAAACTTTTCGATCTAGTATGTCCTACTGGTAACAATCACAGTGACACTATCCTTCCATCCTTTCAGTTTTAGACTTTAAAGTCAGATTCTTGGATGTGGTGTCCAAATAATGAAAAAATAACTAGCTTCTGAATAAACATAAAAAATGGATCATTACATTTAAAATACTCTGACAGTTTCAACTACTGACTTTTGGACTGCTCTGTTCCTCCTCAGCGAGACATGGTGGATCGTGTGGAGGCCTCTGTGGTTTTATCAGGTGAGAGTACATCCATTTTTTGTTCTATAAAAACACTTATTATTTTGCTATATAGCATATTTTATGCCCTTGTTTCTATACCACTCTTAAGGTGTGGTGGAGAACCTCCAGAAACCAGTGGTGGCGCTTGCACGTCTACGGGATTCAGTGGTGATGGAAGGGGTTTCTGGAAGCTACGATTCCTGTTCGTTTTGTCTTCTTCCTCATGGGCCCCAGTCACAGTGGCATGGACTATCATGAGACTGGCCGGGCCATGGCGTCTCTGATGGCTGACTGGGTAACGAGGAGCTATGGACTGGCACTGAAATGTTATTAAATAAATCAAGAAAAATGAAGGCTTTTCTAATGTCTCGTCTTAATTCTGTATCTGCAAACAGGTGTTCACTCTGGAGGCTTACTTGGCTACAAACGAGAAAGATCTGACCAATGCCATGGCAGACTTCATGGACTGCAGCATTGTGATCCCACCCACAGAAATCCAGGACGAGAGCATGCTTAAGCCAATCATCAACTTTCAGAAGAAGATGCTACGAGATAGAGTCCGCCCATATGACACCCGACTCATGATTGGGGGCAGAGGTCAGGCTTTATATAATGACAATCATTCATTTAATTTGAAATTTTGACATTTTAACAAATCCTTCAATCCCCTTGTATGCTTGTTTTTTAAAATAATCCAAAGATCCTGATGTTCATTAAACAATTTAACACAGTTTATATATTCTGCAGTGCTGTGCAGATTCCAGACCAGATTTCCTAAAGATCCGGTGTCCTGACATTTTATCCTACCCGTCAGATTTTCCTACCAGGGTTTACTGCGCATGCGCACATCAATATTGCGTCCTTTTTATCATGCTAAACAATTATTTTTTAATGTATCTGCATTACTGTAAGGGTAGGTTTAGGGTTGGTAGCTGTATCCCTTCTAGCTAAAACACAATCTAATTGGTAGAAAAAAATATTTATTGTTGGTTTCCTGTAGCTGTATCCCTTCTAGCTACAACCGCAAATATAACACATAATTACTTTTTTGCATTACTGTAAGGGTAGGTTTAGGGTTGTGGTAGGTAGGTGTAGACGTTAATAAACCATAACTTTAAAGTAGCATTTTGCGTTGTTGAATTGTAAAATCTGACAGCGTAGGACAAATCGACAGAACACCAGTCCAAAAAAAAAACTGCAAAAAAAAAACTGTCTGCAGCATTCAATCTGGGTCTGGTCATGTTCCTTCTCAAGATCTAAATTTGACCAATTTCATTTTAGTGTATATGATGCTGATATGGCATTACTGCAAATATTTAAAAACAGTCACACTCACACTTATATTCAGTCATTTAGCAGACACTTTTATCCACTTACAAATAAGGAACAAAACAACTAATGTAACATGGAAGAAATAGCACAATGGCAAGCTTCTTTATTAAGATTTAATCATATTCATGCTTTTGGCTTTTCATACGTCAGTATGAAATTATGTTGTTGTTTTTTTTCTGTACACATTTTAAGGTTTAATTACCTTAAAAATAATACCTTTAAAATTTTCAGACATGTATTTATATGCAGTTTAGATTTATCAATAATGGCTACATGGAACCATCTTCCTCTGCATCTGTTGGCCATCCTAGCGTTAAATCTGGAATTACATCAAGTAAACTGTGTTTAATTGTGTTTATTAGCCCCAACTGGACCTGTTAAGCCACGGGAGGATCCACTGGCCCGTACCGGCTATCCGTTTGGTGGTATGGTCAAAAGACATAAAACGCCGCTACAAGAATTACCTTAGTGACTTTACCGATGCACTGGACCCTCAGGTGCTGTCTGCTGTCATCTTCATCTACTTCGCTGCCCTTTCACCTGCCATTACCTTCGGAGGACTTCTTGGTAAGAACATTCACTGCCAGCATAGTCTAATCACACCAATGAAAAAGATCTAAATTGGTCGCATTTATCGTTTAACACCTGGCATAAAATCTGGCACACATTTTTGTCATATTTTGGCCAAGAAACTGCCGACCTAGACTGGATGAAATTTAAAAAGAGCATTAAAATGAGTACTTCACCCGAAAATGGAAATTCATACCCTCATTACATCTTAGATGTATATGACTTTCTTCCTCTGGTGAACACATACAACCCCAACTGATGAATCGATTTTCTGAAGCAAAAGCGTGCGTGCATGCGTGCGTGCGTGTGAGCGTGTGTGTGTGTGTGTGTGTGTGTGTGTGTGTTCTAAGTAAAAAATCTATGTTTCCATGAAAAATTCCACAAAAGGTTTTTCTACAGTGGAAAAAAAGGTTCTTTAGGTTTTTGACATGTTCTTCAAAACTAAGAAAAAATGGCAACATTTACAATCTTTCTATGTTTTAGCGGACAAGACGGAGCACATGATGGGGGTCTCTGAGATGATGGTCGCTACCTGTGTGCAGGGCATCATCTTTTGTATGTTTGCGGCTCAACCAGTACTTGTCATTGGGTTTACTGGTCCACTGATGGTGTTTGAGGAGGCATTCTTTCAGGTGGTGCTTTTATTAGTGTGAATTGTGATTAAATGAGGTAGATTATCAACAACTGTATGACTTTTCCCATCCATTTAAATGCATTCATCTTTCCCATTCAGTTCTGCAAGTCTAATGGCTTTGAGTACATTGTGGGCCGTGTCTGGGTGGGCATGTGGTTGATCATCATTGTGGTGGTGATGGTTGCAGTGGAAGGGAGTTTCCTTGTCCGTTTCATCTCACGCTTCACCCAAGAGATCTTCTCCATCTTGATCTCTCTCATTTTCATCTATGAGACATTTGCCAAGCTTATCAGGGTATATTTAGTCTTCCAAATGGGCACACACTTGATTAGATTAATTCACATCACATAATTTGTCATCAAATCTTTTTTTTTCCTCAATGCTTTGTTCTCTCTCTCAATTCTTCTTAGATTTTCCAAGCGCATCCTTTGATTTTGAACTATGAACACTTGAATGCTTCTTTGGATGACCCCTTCCACCCTATCAAAAAGGTCAACATCACACTTCATCCTGATGGCAATGTTACTGAACTTCATGAGATAATAGAGAGGGCCTATCCCAACACTGCCCTGCTGTCCATGTGTCTTATGTTTGGCTGTTTCTTCATTGCATTGTATCTCCGTGGGTTTAAAAACAAGTACCTTCCTTCCCGGTCCTGTAAGTTTGCTGAGTTTACCTTTTTTATTTAAAACTCTGATACTGTTTAGCCAAAAATAGCTTTAAAAGGTTCAAATAATAATGGAAACAACAAAAAGGCATTTTAGCAATTACTATCCAGCCAAGCCTTTAAATGTACTGATCATGATACTAAAATAACAGTACACCACCAGATCCGTCGAATGATAGGAGATTTTGGTGTCCCCATCGCCATCTTCTTCATGATTGCTGTGGATATCAGCATCAGCGATGCCTACACACAGGTTTGACAGACCCTAATCATTTGGCGTAGTTTGCTATTACAGGTTTTCTCAGTTAAAGGTAGTAACTCAAACTATGCAATTCAAGCTTCAAAAAGAAATGGCACCATTTTTATATATTTATTTTGTGTCATTGTGTGAGCTGTACTGGTCAAAATATTTCAGTGTTTTTTTACAGTGGCAGTCAACCTTGTAAATGTTTGTTATATACAAATTGAATTTTTGTTCTACATTTTTGTTGACATTTACTGTGAAAATCCAGTACTGCAGTGCACAGTAAAAGATTATGCCCATTTGAATATACAGTACATAGTACATTTTTTTGTATTGCATTTAAATCAAGGGTCCATACTTGCATGTCTATTTTTAAACATTACAGTCAAGTACAGCAGTAAAATAAAAATAAAATAAAAAACATTCACAGAATGTAACACTACAAGTTGCAAAAACTTGTGTGTAGGGCTATGTTCCTACATGTTCAAAAATAGTAGTGATTGTGCTAAATGACAGTTTCATTAAGAATCAACTCATCAGTTTTGCACAGCAAGCCACGTGCATTTAGTTACTGTGAAAACTGTAGATAGCTATACTTTCTCTACAGTACCAAAACACATACAGTTCGCTTAAACTAATAAAAAAAATCTAATCTGCTGTGAACAAGAAATTAACTGTTCAGAGATTTGAACTTATCGCTCTGATAAAAACAACAACAACAGAGCGTTTATGGAAAAAAACTCCTTAGTAAAATGAAGTTAAACATGTTTTATGCATCTGGACCCATAGCATAATTAGACTCAAATAACCTAGGATTTTGAACATTAGAATGGATAGTTAGTTCATTCATCTGTGTACATGGTAAAACTTCCTGCTTTAGAAACTGGTGGTGCCAAAGGGGCTGACCGTGTCCAACCCATCTGCTAGAGGCTGGTTCATCAGCCCATTTGGTGAGAAGAAGCCATTCCCTATCTGGATGATGTTCGCCTGCGTTGTTCCTGCCTTGTTGGTCTTCATCCTTATTTTCCTTGAGTCCCAGATCACTACGTGAGTGTGATATTCAGAAAAAGAAACACATTTAAATTCAGACTAGAAGATCTTCACTATGAAGAAAACACCAAGAAGAAACAGATGCAGATAATATGATCACAGTGAAGATATTTTTGAAAGAAGTCTATTATGCTCACTAATTTAATCAAAAATACAGTAAAAACAGGAATATTGTGAAATGTTACTATAATTAAAGATACACTGAAGATTCATGCAAGGATTTGGTGTAGCTACTGCATTAACCTCTCACCGTTTCCTTACCATTCAGGCTGATCGTGAGTAAGCCTGAAAGAAAGATGGTCAAGGGCTCTGGTTTCCATCTGGACCTTCTCCTTTTGGTGTTCTTGGGTAGGAGTTTCCTCTATCTTCGGTATCCCCTGGCTCAGTGCTGCTACAGTGAGATCTGTCACCCATGCCAACGCCCTGACTGTCATGACCAAAGGCACCAGACCTCAGATTTTGAACGTGTGATTGTGATAGAACAAAGGGTCAGTGGTATTTGGTGGCCGTGATGATTGGTGAGTTGAAAAAATGTTTATCTGATATAATGATACTAATAAACACAGTTAGATTTTAATTGCCATTTTAAAAAAATAAAATCGACATAATGATAGATAAAAAAATGTTATTGAACAATACACAGAATTCATTCAAATTCTTTCCCCACAGGGGTCTCAATTCTCATGGAGCCCATTCTGAAGATGATTCCTATGACGGCTCTGTTTGGCCTCTTTCTCTATATGGGACCTATCACTTCACTGAGTGGCATCCAGCTTTGGGACCGCATGCTTCTGCTTATTACATCCAAAAAAGCATCATCCACCTTTTCCATTTGTCACCCGTTGTAAGATTTAATTACAGAGACACATATACACTACATAGATAAAAGTGCACTTTTGTTCAAAAGTTTGGGGTCCGTCCACCTTTTTTTTTTAAAAAAAGAAACTGACAATTTTATTCAGCAAGGAAGCTTTACATTGATCAAAAGTTACAATAAAGACCTTTATATTGTTACAAACAATTTCTATTTCAAAGAAATACAGTTCTTTTGAACTTTATATTCATCAAAGAGAGGGAAAATGTATAACGATTTCCACAAAAATATTAAGCAGCATAACCGCTGTTTTCAACAGTGCTAAAAAAAAAAATTTAAAATGATTAGAACGATTTCTGAAGGCACATCTGTGACACTGAACGCTAGAGTAATGATGCTGAAAATTCAGCTTTGCCATAGCAGGGAATAATTTAGATTTCAAAATACATTCAAATAGAAATACCTTTTATATTAAATTATAGTAATATTTTTACAATATTCCTGTTTTTTACTGTATGTTTGATTAAATTATTGCAGCATTGGTGCAAAATTAATTTAATCAAAACTATTTGAAAAAAAAACTATTGAACAGCAGCAGGTATGGTGACACCCCAACTCCAAACAATTAATTAGAAGGGATATTTTTGGCCATGTAGTCAATCTGTCAATCAGTTGATCCATCCATCTACAGTATCTAGTTACTGATTTCTCTCTGTTTCTCTACAGGTGCCCACTATGCGTATGCACTTGTACACTTTGATCCAAGTGATTTGTTTGGGGATTCTTTGGGCAATAAAATCTAGTGCATTTTCACTTGCCCTGCCCTTTGTCCTGATCCTCACGATCCCACTGAGAATGTTCATGACCGGTCACGTCTTCACTATCATGGAAATGAAATGTGTAAGTATCTCTTATATAGGCATGAGAGCCATATGCCACCATTCTTAATAGAAAACAAAGTTAAAAAGTGCTATATGAACGCTTTGTGTTGTACATGTTATATATTGTTTTATACTGAGATTTTTTCCTACTTAATTGTTTTTATTTTTCAGTCAAAAATTTAGACAACACTTACACCTATGCAATTTTATTTGTCCATGTTGTGACTGCCATATGTTATGTCATACTTTTGCAGCTGGACGCAGATGATGCAAAACGTGAAATTTGATGATGAGGATGACTAAAAATAACCCTTAAAACATCCCTGGACGTCTTTCTTGAGCCACTATACACTTACTGTGTGCATTAAATGAGAATCTTTTGCTTATATTTTGTAACTGTTGTACATTCAGTTCTTAGCTTAACCAATCGATGTGTCTCTATATCTTTAAAGCTTTAGAATACAATTAATGCACACCTAAAATTCATAAACTGTTCATATACCTTCCATAGTTGTTTATCACAATCTTTTCTTACTTTTTTTTTTCTTTTGTGTGTTTGTGTGCCTGATAAGATATTTGTTTTTGATTTGGGATTTTACATCCTGGTGTTTATTTGTTTTATGTATTCAAGGTTTCGTGCAAGAAATCTCATGTCAGTGTGAAGCATGTCAACTACACACCAGCTTGAATGTAAATCCTATCCTGTTGTAACAGGTGATGCCTATGCAAAATGTGCCTTTAGATAGAATTTCAATGTTTCAGGGACACCATACCTGTAAATATTATAGGCTTACAAATACAGAATGTTAGCATAGGTTACTATTGCAAAGATTTGCTACTTTAGAGTATAAATGAATATTTGGTTTTTATGTATGCTTGGTGTGTGGATTATGTGTGTGTTAATGATTAAAAATTCTTTAAAAACATCTACAATAATACTTAGTAAAGAAAAGCCTTACATTCCTGTCCTAAATTCGTCAGGGGGAGCTTGCAAACACATCCACTTTTCCAGCAGGCTTGACTTCACAGGAGGCCTGGGCGGGGCCTGGCCCACCCAATCATGAGCTTGGCCCCACCCTGGCAACACAACCTCCACCCACCTTCTCAAGTGTCCAGCCCATTCTGAGAGTCTTATAATCTTCCTTACATGTTAAAGCCGGACCTGCTTTACTGAAAATTAAAAATAAAAAAAAAAAATAAAAAACCAAGGGCACTTTAAGAGGACTTTTTTTTTTGTAGAAAAAATGGTAGAAAAACTGAAAATTGACTTAAAAATGTAGTGTTATCAAAGGTTAAAATAATCCCAATTTTTCAAATGTATTTATTATTGTTATTAATTTATTACATTTTTGTCATTGAGTAGTATACATACTCTACTATTCAGAGTAGAAGTTAGTATGATTTTTTTTATGGTTTTGAAATAAGTCTCCTATGCTTACTAATGCATTTATTCAATTAATAAACAGTAAAAAATGTCAATTGTGTGAAATATTAAAATTCAAAATGACTTTTCATTTAATAATTTTTTATATCATTTATTTCTGTGAAGACATGTTCAGCCATCTAAAATGAGAAACCAGAAATCTTTCTGATATGCTGATTTGATGATCGAGAAATATTATTATTATTATCAATGTTGAAAACAATATTTTTGTCAAACAAAAAAACTCATACTTTTTTCAGGATTATTTGATGCCACCCCCAGAATGTTCAAAACTTATTTGAAATAGAATTCTAAAAAAATATTTTGAATTTTAACAACTGTAATTTATGATCAGTTTAATGCATTTCTGCTGAATAAAAATATTAATTTCTTTTTAAAAAATTATGTAAATTTGTGAGTCACATGACCTGTGGATGGATTTTATACATCGCATCAGGACTTCGTGTATAAATAAATTCCTTAGAATCAAAACTTGTAAAAAGACAAGATCGTGTGTTTTATTGAAGGGAGATCCTGCCACAGTATATACGTACTGTTTGGGGTGAACAGTTTGTATTGACAGTGCTAAATGATTTCAAATACCTAGTGAGTTGATTTTTGGGTTGGTGTCAGTGCTGTGTACCTATAGATCTGTAGTGCTATAACAGACAGAGACTTGGGAAGCACTGGCCCGTGTGTTGTTTCTGGAGGCAGGCGCGCTCGATCGGTGCTGCACGGTGGCATCCCAGCGAAATGCGCACGTCACCGCTCTGATGTTTAACGAATCAGCGCGCTCATTGGAAAATCATGTTTTCCCCAAATCAGAACGTCTTGATTGGACCTCGCAGGTGACGCCCACAAACAGACAAGGTGGAGTTTAATTATTTAACGAGACAAAAACATGTAGCTGTCAGACTGAAAATGCCGAAAAGATGTTTAAAGTACACAACAGTAGCTCACTTCTAACGTCATGCATGCACGTTGGCAGTTTGACTAAATTCAAGAAAACTTATTTTCTTTTTTTTTATTAAAAAAGCATCAATCAAAACAGAAATCACTCTGGAACATATTCATTCAAATTCACTATTTATTAAAACTTCACATGGTAATCACGACTAAACATATGTGCTCAAAACAAGCCCGAGAGGCTACATGCGCTTGTGGGTTTGAGGGCGCCTCGGCAGCGCCGAGTTTATAATCCAAGCGGAACCCAGGCGATCCGTTCGTGATGCGAGCGGCTACAGCAGCGGAGAGATTGAAAATGCGGATGTCTCTTTGGAAAGAGAAATGAGCGGATCGAGAGAGCTGCGCGCTGACTGGAAGGAGAGCGAGAGAGATGGAGGCGGGGGGAAGTCTCTCAGGCTCTGCGGGGACTGGAGCGCCAGTGCCCTGACCGGCGGCGCAGTGCTGGCTAACATTCAAACCCTCCCCTTGGTCCACCACCAGTTCCACACACAAGCAGCGACAGGTAAGAGCTAACCAGCGCCTCATCCTACCAACCCTTGGGTAAACAAACCTTGAAAAACAAAACAAAAAAAAACTTAGATGCAACGTAAAAATTCTAAACATTCTGACTTTAGAACGTTCGTGCGCTTTGTTTTCGTAAAGCCGCCTCGTTTAAAATCGCGTTGACTTGGTGCAAGGCACGGTACATTCCGAGGTCGCCTTACCCGAATTTCCCGTCCTGTGACTCGGGGAAAAACATCCTCCGTTTATCTACCACAGTTTAATTTCCGAATACAACTCCAGGAGCCGCTAACCTCGTTTTTAAGCGCGCTTTGTCGCGTTTGGTGCCCTCGCGGTCGCCTTCATTTCCGAGTCAGCACTCCATGAGTGGAGGGAAGAACCAGCCGTCTCTGGTTCGCCATCAGGGAGCTCGGTTATCTCACCGTGTGCGCTCGTTTTCGCTTGCGCCTGCCGTGAAAGCAAAGTTTGCCATCACATTTGACAGTTTTTCGGTGTTTGAGGAGCGAACCGGGTGAGTTTTGGAGCGTTCGCGCTCGTCTCTCTCTCGGTGGAGGAGGTGAATCAGGCTCGCAGCAGCAGCGCATGGAGGCTAGTATGGCGGCTCTAGAACAGTCGTCACGCCAGTGAAGCGTCCTCTGTCTCGGCTGTTGCGTTTTTCCATTGTGACTTGGAACTAAATGACACGTTTAGAGACCAAAATGATTCATTTCTGAACGAGCGGATCTCGCTTTTCATAACTGTGCTTCAACCACCGCGTACTCGGTGAAATTAATCGTATATTTCTTTCATTTTTGTTTTTCAAGCCTTTGAAGACCCTGCTGCCATACGGCTGCTCAAACCGTGCCCTCACCCCGCATTCCTCGCCACTCGAAATCGGGGTAAACCACCGAATTTCTTCACGGTAAGAGGACAAATGGACGCCGGTTACAAACTATTTCTATCAGCGTATAATAAGGCTTGATTTTAGCCGCATTTTAGGGTTATTTTTGACGACTGTCGGTTCAGCTTTCACCAGGGCTTTAGGGGGATTCAGTGCTAGTTATAGCTGGCTAGCTCCGGTGTAGGTCAAGTCATAGGTCGGTTTAACAATGTAACATTTCTTTTTTCCTCATTAAACGCATTTTCAGATATCTCTGAGGCTATCATTTGTAGCACTTTCACGCGTGGACACAATGTCGCCGAGGTTATAATTTAATCAGTACAGCAGTTTTAACCATCAAACAGCACCAATTATATAATTTAATGAGGTTTTGATATGGAAAACGTTCTTAAGTTTAAACATACATTTTAAATGGACCCTTATAAATACTTAAACACTTCAACTTAGAACTCTTTACTCTAAATTAGAGTCCCGTTACAAAGCTTTTGTTCATAAATGCGCTTAAAATCCACAAAATAGTTTTCCTGGGCATTTCTATCGTAATAACGCTCCATTCTGCTCAAACGGGGACTGATTATCATGCCACCCACTTTATTTAGTAACATTTCATGGTGGTGGTAAAAAATGCCCTTCAGCTAGGGTCTATTTTAAAGCTGGACTCTGCTGGATCACGCGCCGCCATTACACATTCGGCGCCGCCTCGCCCTGGAAAAAGAGTCGTGCCATTTTGTGACTAATTCAGTCGGCGCACTCGTTCGCTAAACGACATCAGATTATGACTAGCCCTTCACACTCAAGCATTTTAAAACGGTCTCTATGCATCAAAGGTGGCGACGCAGAACGCGTCCGTGGCGGAAGCGAAGCCCCGCGCCCCGTCGGTCTGGAGGCAGACTCTGGTGCTGCATGCTGTAGCAGTCACTCATGATGATCCCTGGCTGTGTTTCCCCCTCGCTCTCGACGCAGACCGAAAGCAGATCCCGATCCGTGGTCAGCTGGTCCGTCTACAGGCAGCCGCCTGCCTATCGCCCAAAACGCTGCTTCCTCCTCCTGTAGTACCTCCCAGTATCCACTCGTCCGCCGAAAATATGCTCCAGTTTCGCCTCGAAAAGCGCGCAGAGAGCAGGAGAATCCGCCGCAAGTCTTAGTTGTGTAGACAAAATGGAAGATTAGACGGATTGGCTGCTCTTGCTGGTGTCGACTGCAGAGTTATTTGAGATTTGAAACCGTCACAAGCAATGGGCTCTGTCTCACGATGGAGCGTAAACGCTTAGGGGCGG
>NC_056599.1:38594240-38668484 GCF_018340385.1 Cyprinus carpio
AAGCGCTGTGAGCAGGTTTGTAACACATTGCTTTTATTTTGTATCCTTCATTCTGTTTGTAACATAAACAAACCAACATGGATACATATGAAAGTTTGTCCATCTCTTTCATTTTTTTTTTCTGCTCTACACAGAAAAAGAAAGAATATGAAGTTGAGATGAATCGTTACTTGTTAGTAAGTATACTTTTATAAAAACAGACTCTTGGCTGTCTGTGCATTTTTTTGCACCATTTTCTGTTCGGTTTGCATTTTAAACATGTTGTCTGTGAATCCCAGAGTATCTCAGAGGAGGAACAGCAGAGAATCCTGTCAGAACAGAAGATGGGCAGCTTTAAAAGGGGAGGCGGAGGCGTTAGTCCCGCTTCCAAAAAGAAGAACTCAAAAGCAAAGGTCCGTTCACCTGTCAGTCATTTTTGGGTAATTTGAAGCATTAGTATTTAAGTGAGCTTTAGTCTCTTTTTTTCATCCCAACAGTCCAGTACAGAGAAGCCCAAGCCTCCTGTCTCTGCCATGTTTATTTTCTCTGAGGAGAAGCGCCCAAAACTTCAACAGGAAAGGCCTGATCTTTCTGACATGGAGCTCACCAGACTACTGGCCCGCATGTGGAATGAGCTTTCTGACAAGAAGAAGGTAATCATCACACTTTAGTGATCCTTCTGTTACTGTATTAGCCAATTCAGTTGTATTCAACTTCTGTAATCTCTCGTGTAGGAAAAGTATAAAAACCTGGAGATGACGCTGAAGGCAGAGTCTGAAAAACAGAGCAAAGATGACAAAGGGAAACTACCAGAAACACCCAAAACAGCTCAGGATATCTGGCAACAAAGCGTAATTGGAGACTATCTTGCCCGATTCAAGGTATGGAATCATAATTGCAAGAAATTCAGAGGAAAGATGGTTTCCATTTTAATTTGTTTTCGGGGGTTTTTTTTTTATGTTTTTGACTAGAAGTTCCTTATTCTCACCAGAGTAGCATTTATTTGATCACAAATAATGTATACACAATGAACAGCATTTCTGAAATCTTTTTTAACATTATAAATGTCTTTATTGTTAATTTTCTCTCAAAAACTGAATAGACAACATGAAGCAGTTATTAAAAGCTGCGCAAATAAGAATTATCCACTGATCTCTCCCTCTTCTTTGCTGTCTCAGAATGATCGCGTGAAAGCTCAGAAAGCCATGGAGGCCACCTGGAACACCATGGAGAAGAAAGAAAAGCTCATGTGGATCAAGAAGGCAGCAGAGGACCAGAAGAGATATGAAGTGAGTCCAGACATATCCAAACATTTTGTGGCATTAAAGTCAAACTTCCTTGAATAAAGTAACTGATCATATGTCTACTGTCTGCATTTGTTTCCTTCCTGACTTGGTGTGTGCCAGATTTCATACTCTCTTTATTCTTCTGTCTTGTGCAGAGAGAGCTGAGTGAGATGCGATCACCTGCCCCAGTCGTCACCCCTGGGAAGAAAATGAAATTTGATGGTGAACCTAAGAAACCGCCCTCGTAAGTTTGTTCTGTGTGTGTTGGTTATCTACACATATTAAACCTCTGCAAGGAAAAAGCAGCTCGCTTGTCTTCCCATCCCACTGTTTTTATTCATGCCCTCTTCGTCTGTGACTTCAGGAACGGTTATCAGAAGTTTTCTCAGGAGATGCTGTCAAACGGCGAGCTGAATCATCTGCCCATGAAAGAGCGCATGGGTGAAATCGGAGGCCGCTGGCAGCGGCTCCCTCAGAAAGACAAGGACCGTTACAAAAGACTGGCAGAAGAGAAACAGAGGCAGTACAAAGTGCTTCTCGAGCAGTGGCTTGCGGTACGCATCTTTACTGTTATTCAACCTGCTGAACACTAGCACAAATAGCTTAATATAAAGATGTAATATATTACAACAGTAATATCAAATTTTTCCCCTTCACAGAATATTTCATCACAAGAGAGAGCTGCTTATAAAGAATATAATTCTCTGGTGAGTCAGAAATTTGGATCTACTTGTCAAAATAGACTTGAATTATATACCATAAGATTTTTAAAAAAAAAATGTTTTTCAAATCAGTGTTTATATTTTGTATTTAAAATAATTTAAGAAGAAATACAAAACAATGATATATTTAATTTCAGTAAATTTGGCTCTTCTGTAACACTCCCTGGCTGCAGTTCTGTCTGTTTAATGTTTTTTTTTTTTTTTTCTAAAACATATCTGCAGAAACGGAGGAGCACATCAAAACCAGGTGCCACCCCTGCTAAAGCGAAACCCAAGCCCAAACAATTGGTGAGTTTGATCATACAGTCTTAAATCACTCTGCATTTATTGCTCACTGTGTACATTTTTAGCAGCTTGTAGGCCTACTGATTGATTGTTCTGTATCAACTGTGTCCTTGTCCAAAGGATGAGGAAGAGGATGACGATGATGATGATGATGAAGAAGAAGAGAAGGAATCTGATGACGGATCATCCTCTGATGATGACAGTGATGATGATGATGATGACGACGACGATGATGTAAGATTCACAGCATGCTGGTCACATTGCTCTTTTAGCATGTATATGATATAGGATCAGCCTTTGATTTGCAATATTGGTTTTGTCATTGATTAGAAATATGGAGAGCAGCAATCGGGTTCCAGAAAAATACTGTTCGTTTTCTCCATAGGGAGTTTTTAACGACAACCGATAAACCTTGTCATACTTTGAATAAAAGTAATGAAAGACCATCTTTCCAATTTCACTTCCAGAATGAAGAAGACATGGAGGACGAAGAGGTCGAGGATAAAGAGAATAAATCCGAAAGCAGCAGCAGCGCTTCCAGCTCTGACGATTCATCGGGCTCGGACTCGGACTGAGCCCACAGACTGCCAGAAATGCTGTGAACTGAGCCATGAGCCGGGGGTCTGAGCCTGCTCTGCACTGCGCTCTTCTCCCCTCAGGAGGGGGCTCACCCCGCTGTCACACATCTGCGCCACCTCTCACACACTCTTTCCTTCGCATCTCTTCTGTTCTGTTCTCCCCTGCACTTCTGCTTTTATTTGTAACTCCCTCTATGAATTGGCTCGGCAGGTTTTAAGGCATTTTAAGCAACGTGTACGAGGATGTATGGTCTAAATTCCTCCCAACACCGAAAAAAGGGTGCAGTGCTCTGCTATTGGCTTGTAGTAGCTGTGAAGCGTCATTAGGACGCCCCGTGCTTATGTTTTAGAGGACATAGGGAGCACCAGGTGCCATTTTCTTTTCCGTAAATGAGCCAAAGAGTCTCTTAGTTTCACAGATTATTTCGGGAGGTACAGGGGACCAAATAATTGCACTCTGAAGAATGTTTGCTTTCTTTTCTTCTGTCTGTACCTCTCTCGTTCTTCCTAGTAGCATTGTTCCTCTCCCTTTTCTGCTCCCTCCATTTTTGCTCTGGTGTTTGTCTTTGCTTTTTCGGTTCAAAAAATTGTGGTATTTTCAGGAAGAATGAAGCCATTTTGAATGTCTCCACATGGCCCCCGCTGGTCTCGCACGCGGTTCTTGTTCAGCAGGCGTTTGTGTGCTGCCCTTTACCTGCTCCTGATCAGGGTTTAACGGTGAAAATGGACTATTTATTTTTTGTCCTGTTTTAGGAATGCTGCCCGTAGCTGTTTCGTGACAGCTGACGGGTTTGAGTTCGCTGTTCATTCAGATAATAAAAATGACTGATGTTACATAACGAAGAGGACTAGTTTATCAGTTAATTTTTTGGCAACACAAGCAATGAAATATGCTTGTCTTTATTTTATTTTTTATTTTATTTTTTTTGTGGATGGGGCACCAACATGTTTTTCTTCCATTTGTTAATTATGGTTATGTTTTGTTTGAAGCTGACTTTTTGTTCCTCTTTCCAACCACTGTTTTATTTGGTGCTCCAAAGAACTGGTTTTCTTTTTAAAACGGTATGTTTTAAATATGATGGATGTGAGTTACCCCACAATTCAGTGCACTTATGATGGAACCCTTGCTCATAAGCCCTGTGTTTTCTTTCAGTATTCCTCTTTCTTCATTACACTCATTCACCCATAATGTCAACCACTTCACAGTTCTTTCATGCACCAGCTCAAGGAATGTAATGGAGATGTTTTATTTAAGAGAGGGGTACCGTTATTTGCTATGTGTTTATGTATATATGAGCAGTTTTGAGGGTGACTGGTATATTCTCTCATTCCAATGCCCTGGCCTGAATTGGCAACCAAATTTAGTTAAACCCACAACCCAGCTTCCTCCGCTGAGCTATCACCTTTTACTCAGTATTTTTATTCAGCCTTCAACGTAATAGGGGCACTGTAAGTGAAAGTGATTTTCCCTTGAAATAAAATTTTGAGCCTTGGTAATTTGCATTTAAAGACAAGTGTATAGTTTGTTGCTGTAAGAACAGCTGGATGTGTTTTTGCTGTACCAGACGTGTGACCTTTATTCTAGGCACCCAAAATAATCAAGGCCTGTATCATGCAAAAAGTTGTGTTCTTTCAGTTTGAAAAACATAATTTGGTTATAGATGATTTGAATGATGGGCCGGGATAAGAAACCCAGTGGACCTTTCAAGATTTGTTGATATTTTATAGGATTTTGAGACTTGCAAATAGATTTGGGTTGGGTTCAGTGCTGTTGTAAGGTATTTGTACATATAGCTTTCTCTCTCTTTTTTTTTTTTTTTCTTTGTAATGAGTGAACATTATTGTGTTTGTATTTTCTGTTGGCTAAGCAATATTCTGCTCTAGCCAAAATGAGTTTGTTTGTCAATTGGGGACATGTTTTTAATTTGGTAAATTTTCATTTTTTTTTTACCCCTTCCCATGTTTGTTTATTTGTAGAAATGGCAAAAAAAGATACATTTGTACTACATATTTGAAACATTTGGACGTTTTCTATAGCAAGAGATGTTCTATCCCTGCAATTTACAATTTAAACAAATACAACCTTCTCTTAAACGGTTTTTGTATTTATGTTTGTGTCCTCTTTGTCTCTGTGTGTGCGCGCGCATTAATTTATACACAGTATAATTTATTAGCAATTAAATACTTGCGTAATCGTTTTATGTATGTGACTGCGTCGCCACATGTATATGTGTACGTATATTTATATCGCAATGTGAGTGTTAGTGTTTATTCGAGACTGGACCGAATTCAAGGCAGCTCAATCGATTCGTCGCCTAAGATCGGTAATAGGCTAGTGATGTCTAACCGGAGCCAAAATGGCAGCGTTGTTTTTATTTCCAAACATCATCTGTACTCAAACGACTTATTCAACCAGGCATCTAATCATTTTTGTGACATAATATTTTCGTTATTTTAATATGCACGTTCGTTTTGAGGAGGTTTGTTGTATGTGGTCGTTGATCAGGAGCGCAGCGGGTCCGTGAATGACACAAGACCCGGCCCGTTCAGTCTTGGTAAGTAGTGATACAATTGAAACAAGAGCGCAACAAAAACGCTTTTCTGCGCGATGCGTCAGTTACTACTTTGTGACACGTTGTCCTGCGGTTTTTGGAACAATGTTTCCCCAACCCCGCCCTTATGGAACGTTACATCACAGAGAAGACAAGGCAGTGCCACAGTCGTGCCTGTCAACTGTTTACACCATGACAGTGTGTGTATGTGTATTCAACAGTTTTATTAGGTTTAGATATAAACCGGTTATTAATTACTGGAAATCGTTTATATTGTTTGACTGCTGTTTCGCTGAATAATTGCTTTTCCCGCCCATGTTCACGGTATTCCCGTTATGTATCAGCTTGCTGAACATGACACATAATTTGTAAACATCAAAAGGATGTTATAAAATGGACCTTATATCATCCTAGAAAATGCATTTGAGTTTTAAGAACAAACACTGAGTTGATAACATAATTCACAATACGAACAAATGTGATTATAAATGGCTGTTTAAATAGTTTTTAGTTACTTACTTATTATTTTGATATGCTGAAACTCTCTTTTTTATTATTTAAAAAAAAAGCATACTTTTATCTCTAGGTAGTAGAATGATGATACTATGACATCACATATGACTATGATGTAATGTGCCTTTGTTTGTATTTGTGTTTTTCAGTGTTTTCCGCCTCTTTCAGCATTGTGGACAATGAGAGCTCTCCTACAATAGTTGTTGCAAATGAAAATGGAGGATATGTCTCTGTCAGGCCTGGATAACACCAAGCTAGAGGTGAAGGGTTGCAGATAATGAGTTTAATTTATGAAACATACATATACGTGTATATCTGCTTTGTTGTTCTTGAAAATTTTGTGTTTACGAAAGAAATTCTTTATGCATGCTCATCACTAAAAATCACATGGTCTGGGACAAATTTTCTATCCCAGGCCTAATAACAAGCCTGTATCATAGACAAATAAGATGCATGATGATAAGTTTAACATTTCTCTGCCTTTGTTGTAGGCCTTGGCTCACGATGTCTACTCTGACCTAGTGGAAGATGCCTGTTTAGGGCTGTGCTTTGAGGTGCACAGGGCGGTCAAACAGGGCTATTTCTTCCTGGATGAAACGGACCAAGAAAGTATGAAGGATTTCGGTGAGTCAGTCATAAAAATAAACAAATCATTTTTTTCTAAAGTGTGGGGTGCATTCTTTTACAATGTGTCTCTACCTTATGTTCCCTCGGATGTAGAAATAGTGGACCAGCCTGGTGTGGACATCTTTGGGCAGGTGTACAACCAGTGGAAGAATAAGGAGTGTGTGTGTCCCAACTGCAGTAGGAGTATTGCGGCCTCTCGATTTGCTCCTCATCTGGAGAAGTGTCTCGGCATGGGCCGCAACAGCAGCCGAATAGCCAACCGCAGGTCAGCGGACTGTGAGCTCACACCATTTAGCTCATTATTCGGTGAAGGGAATGCTTAAAGCAACAGTTGACCAAAATGATTGCCTCATGCTAATGTCTGAACTTTGTTGTTTTACTTCAGTGTTTTTAGTCTATTGTACTGGTGGGAAAATTAGTTGGGGGTGTCACATTTCTAACAATTATTTTCCAAAGATTGCACTTTCTGCCAGATAGAGTGATTTTATTGATCCCTGAGGGAATATTCTAGTGACGTTTCAAAGCATCGATTGTTCTGCTGTTTCTACAGAATAGCCAGCAGCAACAACACAAGCAAGTCAGAAAGCGATCAGGAAGACAATGATGATATCAATGACAATGACTGGTCCTATGGTTCAGAAAAGAAAGGTGAGCTGATCCAGTCTGTCTCTTTCTCTCTTTCCTCTTACTTCCTACACCACTATTTGTCTCTAAATGTTGCACTTTTTATCTATCATAGGCCTGATTTTAATAATTAATGATAACGGTTAATATCTTATTTTCACAGCCAAGAAGAGAAAGTCAGAAAAGGTATAAAACCTTTATCAGATATGAACTTGTTGAAAATGCAAGCCAAATATTCTAAATGAAAATAAATTGAAGATAATATTTAAAATAAATCTGTGTGTTTTAGAATCCAAACTCTCCCAGGAGATCCAAATCCCTGAAGCACAAGAATGGTGGGTTGTATTCTGACTGAATCTAGCTTTCAGGAGTTGTTTAAAGGTAGTGCAGTGCATGACAGACAGCAGGCTTCACTTGAATGTGTTGTGAGTCTTTTTGTGTTTTGTCGCTCTGCAGGAGAGCTCAGCAGTAATGTCAATCCAGACCTATACAAGGTGAGATGATTAATTATTTTAATATGTATAACACTGGTTCTTGCTTTCCCTGTTGCATTTGTTACTGTAGTATCACTCTCTCACTCATTCACTCTTGCAGTATAACTACAGCTCTGGCATCAGTTATGAGACTTTAGGACCCGAGGATCTGCGTTCCATACTTACTACGGTAAACTATTATAAATTATTATTATATTCTTACATAGAGAATATATTATTATATAAAAAATATATTATTAAGAGCATATTATATTCTTATATAATCATTATATTTTATTTATTATTATATGTACTGTTTAACATAAATGCATTTTTTTAAAATCTTTTTTACCTTCTAAAAATAAATTAAGCATAAATTGGCATTATGCAATCTCTCATTCACTGCAGTTTACCTCTTGCTAACAGGCTCTCTCTCTTTCCTCAGCAATGTGGGGTCGTATCAGAGCACACAAAGAAGATGTGTACTCGGTAAGAATTCAGTCCATATTTGTGAACTAACAGGAAACCATGAAAATAAACATCTGTGATTTTAATCTTACAAATACACACTGTGGTACACTCACTGGCATTTAGAGTTTCTTTCCATTACCTTATTGACTGTGAAAGTCACCAAGTTTGTTGTATTTCCTGCCAGCAAAGAGTAAGTATTTTTCCACAGCAACATCTGTGAAACCAGTCTAGCAGATTTAAGGGCTTTGCACATTTTATGCCTGGCCAAAAACATCTTTTTTTTTTTAATTCTGTGTTAAGACTACTTATAACCCTGCATTGAAGACATTTAGATGTAGAAATGTTTGTAGCTTTTGAACTGTTTAGCACTTACAGAGGGGAAAATATTTATTTGACCCCATGCTGATTTTGTAATTATGCCCACTTACAAAGAATTTTTATGGTAGGTTTATTTAAATGTATAGAGACAGAATACCAACCAACAAATCCAGAAAAAAAAAAAAACACATTATATAAAGGTAAAAATTGATTTGCATTTTAGAGAGTGAAATAAGTATTTGATCCCCAAGCAAAACATGACTTAGTACTTGGTGCAGAAACCCTTGTTGGCAAGCTCAGAGTTAAAATGTTTCCTGTAGTTGGTCACCAGGATCTCAGGAGGGATTTTGATCCACCTCTCTTTACAGATCCTCTCTAAATCCTTAAGGTTTCTCGGCTGTTGTTTGACAGCTTGAAGTTTCAGCTCCCTCCACAGATTTTCTGTAGGATTGAGGTCTGGAGCCTGGCTAGGCCACTTCATGACCTTAATGTGCTTCTTCTTGAGCCACTTCTTTGTTGCCATGGCGGTATGTTTTACGTCATTCTAATCCTTGAAGACTTATCCATGACCCATCTTCAGTGTTCTGGCTGAGGTTCTCGTCCAAGATTTAACAGTACATGGCTCCGTCCATTTGCCTCTCAATGCGGTGAAGTCATCCTGTACCCTTAGCAGAAACACAGCCATAAAGCATAATGTTTCCACCTCCGTGCTTGACTGTAGGGATGGTGTTCATGGGGTCATACAGTAGTCAACATTTTGAAGTGGATCAAAAAAGTTAATCAAAGTTGTCCTAAAACAAGAAAATATTAGGGTTTTAGGTTTTAGGACAACTTTGATGAAAGGTTTTGATCCACTTCAAATGTTGATTACTGTAGTCAGCATTTCTCTCCCTCCAAACACAGCGAGTCGAGTTAATGCCAAAGAGCTCAGTTTTGGTCTCATCTGACCACAGCACTTTCTCCCAAGCCTTCTATGAATCATTTAGATGTTCATTTTGCAAACTTTAAATGGGCCCTTACAGTTGCAGGATTTCAGTCGATTGCGGCGTAGTGTGTGCAGGATTTCAGTCGATTGCGGCGTAGTGTGTTACCAATGGTTTGCTTGGTGACTGTGGTCCCAACTGCCTTAAGATCATTAACAAGCTCCTTCTGTGTAGTTTGGGACTGATCCCTCACCTTTCTCACCCTCTCCTACTCACTGAAATGCAAATTAATTTCTAACCTTTATATAAGGTGTTTTTTCTGGATTTTTTGGTTGGTATTCTGTATCTATCTAAAAAAAAAAAACTACAAAAAAAACAAAACACCCATCACTTCTTTAAAAGTGGGCAAACTTACAAAATCAGCAGGGGATCAAATAATTTTTTTCCCCACTGTATGAACATATTTGCATAACAAAAAAAGAGCATACTAAATAAAAAATATAAAAAAACACTAATATGAAATAATTGACATAAAAAACAAAAATAAGTGATTTAAAATACTCATTTTTTATTGAACTTTTGCTCTAATGAAGTCTTTTATGTGATCAGAAGACCAGTGAACTGGTACAGTCAAGGGGATGTAGTTTTTCACTGTTCCAAGTCACGGGAATGTGTATGTATTAGTGTGTGCTGCTGCTTTAGAGCCAGAGATTGATTGTGCATGTGATGTGTAAATGCATGATCTTTTTCATTCATGTAAATGGAAACGATCATGTTATGTTGGGACTGATTTTACGGAACACAACTGGCAACTCCATATAAACCCCCATATTTTTGATTGGTGTTCACTTTTCAGTTTTCTTTCTTGTGTAATTTAATTTGGCCTCACTTCTGTTAAAAATGTTTAATTGAAATAATCTGTCTCCATCCCAATTGGACATAAAAGTGCACCATCATTTCCCAATTGGACAGTTATATGTTGTTTTAAAGCACTGCCTGTTTTACGCAGCAAGAGACTTCTTGAACATCAGCCAGCTCTGAAACCCCCTTCCCTAAATGCTAATATCTAACCCTAGAGCCCCCTTTCCAATCCTGCTGGAAGTGTTCACCAAGTCTCTTGCCCGTCATTGTCTCTGGTGCAGTGCGTAATGCCACGTTGTGTCCTGAGGTCCCAGCGGTGTCCCCAGCACACGGACGAACAGAGGAGGGCAGTCAGGGTCTTCCTCCTTGGGCCGTCCGCGTGAGTTTCACCCCTTCTCCCAACCCTGACCTCTCCCTGTTAGAACACAATTTGTGTACCCACCTGCTCTCCTCTTCTTTCATCTCTCTCTCTCTTAATATACCTTTTTTCATCAAGCTTCTTCATTTGTAGCAGCTGCCCAAACATAAAGGTGAAAAACTAATAGGTCCTAGTATTGAGACTTGAGGCGCACCATCTGGAGTCAGTGTACAGCTTAGTCCACTGTGATTTTTCTTTTTTACAATGCGGTTTTATTTGTTCACAAACTAGCAATGAACAATACAAGCATTTATTAACATTAGTTGTTGTAAATTTCAGCATTTACTAATACTAATTTTTTAGTCAAAAATTGCATCTATTGTTAACATTAGTTAATAAACTAAAGTTGTAAACTAAAGGCTGGAATGCACTACACAATGTTTTCCCAGATTTTTCCCAATTTGCAGTCTGGAAGAGCCAACATTAGTTGGAGAAAGCAACAGTCAGTCTGCAGATTTTGGGCAGTCAAAAGCTAACAAATTTCACAGAAAATCACGTAGTGTATTGTGTGCAGACTTAGCTTCATGATTCCTTCCAGATGGTGCATACCAAACATGTTTAATATCTTGAGCCAATTTTTGAAAACACTGTTTTCCATTTAAAAGTGTCTCCTAGCAACAATAATTGTTTCAGTGTGATTTTGTGGTGTTCTGAATGCCTTTACACTTTAACAGATTTAAAGGGTTAGTTCACCCAAAAATGAAAAATTGTGTCATTAATTACATTGCGGTCTATGGGAGGGTCAGAGAGCTCTCAGCATTCATCAAAAATATCTCAATTTGTGTTCTGAAGATGAACAGAGGTCTTGCAGGTTTGGAACGACATGAAGGTGAGTAATTAATGACAGAATTTTCATTTTTGGGTGAACTATCCCTTTAAGGGGATGATGCCCAGTTTTTTCTCTGTAACCATTTATATGTCAGCAAATGTTTAGTGCTATAAAATCTGTTCAGCGATTAATAGTTATATAATGTATTCCAGACTCAACATGAACAATGAACAACTGTATTTTTATGAACTAATATTAACAAAAGTTAATAAATGATGTAAAAAATGTATTGTGAATGTTTTGTGCATTGTTAATTCATGTTAGCTAATACATCAATTAATGTTAACAAACCTTTTTTTCAAGCTTTTGTAGACACATTTACATTTTTAAGCACTTCACAGATGCAGTTATCCAGCGCAATTAAAAAAAAAAGTTCTTTAGCTTCACGATTTTAATAATGCTTGTTGAAAATTCAATGTGCCCGGATATAACCTGTAAAATAAGGGTGACGGAAGAAACTGTGGCAGCTCATCTGCAAATATGTCTTTAGTTTCAAATCTGTTGATTGTTTCTTTAAACTGAGGTTCTCGTTAAATGTGTACTTATTCAGCATTTGTCTCTATGTAGTCATATTCTTGCTTCCTGTTTGATAGGTCGATGCTACCTGACTCTGAAACAATGTTGGAAAATGACGGCTATGATGCTCCTGATGGCCAGCTAATCATGTCTCGCCTCCAGTGGGACGGCTCCTCTGATATCTCACCATCAGACTCTGCATCTTCAAAAGCCAGTGAGTTTTTCATGAGCACTTTTAAAAATGGACACGCTTTGTCTGTTTTTTTTGTTTTTCACTTATTCGCCATTTTGTTTTCAGGCACCAATAACTCTGAATCTAAGAGACCCAAGAAAAAGAAAATCAGTACACTGACTCTGACTACCACTGGAGGTGGAGGAGAGCGGGACAAAGGGCAGGAACGAGAGAGAGTAGTAGGCAGTGGAAGTGGGAGCAGCAGCTCCCAGAACGCACTGGGCCTGTCCAGTCGGAAAAAGCGACCAAAACTGCCAGTTCCCCCAGGTCCTAGCATCTACGATGACCTGAACTGAGGAACATGCAACATATTTTACACACAGAGTTTGTGATCATGACTCGAGTTCTTATGTGATCTCCGGTTTCAACCATTTCAAGGTTTTATGAAGGAGATAAGACAAACTCTGTTGAATGTGTGCAAGAGAAAAAAATATCTGGGGACCATTTCAAACATTTGTTTCTGGGGCACAAGAGAGTGCATTTGTTTATGGCACAGTGTTGCACAGTGAAAAGTGAGTGTTTTTTGTGATTAAATGTGATTTTTTGTATTTAGATCTGAGCTGGAGCAAGCATTTGTTTTTATTTTACTATGCAGCTCACTGTCGTTGTGTTTTTGCATACTCTTGTGTGTGTATACTTTGAGATTTGGTTTACAGTGACACATGAAAATGTGACATGGTGTGCATGGTGAATGTTAGACAGGTTATATGAATGTGAATGGGATGTTGCAAATATTTGTTCCCTGGTGGCTCTTGTTATACTGTAGGTTAATCTGTGCAATGTCCTCTACTGGTTTTAAAGGGTAACTTTCCTTTATATTGTCTTGCTAATGTTACTGCAACCTGTTGATCTCTTCTCAGCTGCTTTCTGCAAGTGAATCTACGACTATACTCTCTGCTGAATAATGGACTTGCATAGTGCTACTGACAGCTTTCTGCCAAATCTGTGGATACACAATCTCTTTTGCCTTTTGTGTCTCTGTTGAAGTTAATATTCTTGTTTGTTGTCATGGCTAATATTTCTTGTCTGATACTCTATTTATTTAGTTTAGTGTCAATGTTTGGAATTTTTTTTTATAATCATGGCTTTTTGACTCCTTGATCTGTAACATATGCATTTTCTCTGATTACAAAGTTTAAATGGCTGAAGAGTTCGGTGAGCCATAGAGCACTTACTATGTTTGATGTCAACTTGTTTTGTATAAAATGTGTTTGGTATAAAAAAATGTAAAAAAAAAAATCAGAAATGCAAATAGCAATCGAAGATGCACTTAAATGGATCAAATCCAGCCCTTATAGGCGCCTTACTGTCTTTTTCAGTAAAATTATATTTTTGTCATTGAGCTGTCGTTTGTGAATTTTGTTGCTTTAAGTTTAAATGACCTGAGAGTTTCTCAGCGTTTGAATTGAAATGTCTGCATGATGGAGGAAAAAAACAAAAACATGGTACAACTTAGGATATACCATTGCTGTGGGTGGCTGTTTCTTCTGCGATGCTCAGTTATTGTGCTGGCCTCTCAATGAACTGTAATAGAGCTGTAATAGTCTAAATAAAATTTTCTCAGGATTCGATGCTCAAAAACTCTCATTCTTAAACCACTCTTAAAAGGGACAGTTCACCCAAAAATTGTCATGATTTATTCAACCCTCATTTCATTCCAATTTCCAAGCATGTATGACCTTTTCCATCCAGTGGAAGTTATTATATATATATGTGTGTTGTTTATTATGTGTGTGTGTGTGTGTGTGTGTGTGGATAAGAACAAAAAAATTTTCAAAGATGAGCAATTTTATTCTGAATTACTGCATCAAAGCAAAACCAAAACGCATTTTAATTGAGGAGGTGCTAGTTGTCTATTATAGCGAGAATGAGAAGGTAAGAACTAGTTTTCCCCTAAAACATATGCAAATATTGCTGACAATACTGAGAAAAAGTGACCCATTCATACAAGAACCATCAAACTTGTCAGAGAGCTTTAAGGTTCATCTATGCCCCTTTTGATTTATCTACAGTAAATACATTGCTTATATACAGATTTTACACAGGAGAAAAAATTATTTGCTTCGTTATCGGTGTCACATATGAAATGCCTATCAATGCAGTGAGTTTTCTACAGTCTCTTTTAGAATACCTCAGTATGTTTTGCATGTAAAATCTTCATCATGTATAAAACCTCTTATGTCCTAAATGATAACTATGAGCTGTAACTCACAGCAGACGTGCCCAAACCAGACTGTTATGTAGAAATAAGTGTGAAATAAATACAGATTTCAATGACACTGGCAAAAGAAAAAAAAAATCCTTCAATCACAAACATCAAAAATGAGTAAACTGATGTTTCAAAATATCTGCGAACTAGCACATCACATCTGTTATTTGAGATCTGAACATAGTGGTGCTATTACCAGTGAAGAAGAGACACATAATTGATAAAAACCAATCAGTCGACAAAAATTGCGATTCCATTAAATGAAAAGCCCTGTCAGACGTGGGATCCTGACTTCACTTTACACAGAGAAGCTACACTTTAGGCTGAGATAAAATAATTATAAAGCTATTTTTTTTCCCAGAAGCTAAATTATATAGAAGTGTTACTTTGTGCTGCTCACAAATGAAGCTGAAAGCACTAGCACACATCTCACCACACGCACAACTTCAGTCGTCTAAATGGCACAAGAACCATCGAGGGCTCCCTGAGAACTTTCTCAGCTACCACTGATTGATTATTTTCAAGTTCCTATCGTTTCGTTTTCCTTCATCCCTAATACTGGCATCAGTCTTCTCAGCGACTGTGCATGCCGAAAATGAGGAAGCTGAAGAAGACCGTGACCCCAACCAAAGAGATGGTGGCCGGGGCAGTGAACAGCTGGCGGTAGTTGATTCGGAAGTACCAGATGACGGCGAGCAGCACCACGAACACAGGGATCACCAGGCTTCCTGTGCTGAGAGCCAAGCCGGCCGAGCGCAGCCCCCCGCTGAGCATGGAGCCCCTCCCAGCTCGAGGGTTTCTCCTCTGCGGATGCTTCACGCAGCGCCTGGGCTTGAGAGACGTGACAGTGGAGGACGCTGTTGTGGGTGATGTTGAGGGACAGGAGAGAGCGCTGAGGGTCCTGCAACAGCTGACCCTGGTAGATGAGCTTAATCTGATGTTCACGGCCCAGAGAAGTATTTTACTGATGGAGAGAGAGAAATCGTTAACAAACAATAGAAGTTGCTTTGCACAATTAAACCCTTTTATATGTAATTTTAGAAGAAACACATAAAAATCAGGGTAATATACTGAATACAATAATAAAGCTGAAAAAGGTACTTTTAGCAATTTGATTTTTTTTGATCTTGTTTTGTCAGAGTCCTAGATCTGTGGTCTGCTGCATAAACTGCTTAGACGGTCACAACTTTAAGATCCAATTCTCGCCATTAACAACCATTTACCATTTTGCCCCAATAAACTCCTATTTGCTGCTTATTAATAGTTAATAAAGTAGTTGTTACATTTAGGTACTGGGTTAGGACTTATGGAGGTGTAGATATGGTCATGCAGAATATGTGCTTTAGAACTGGTCTCTATATTAAAGTGTTTTTATATATTATATAATAATTTCCCGATGTTTAAAGTTTAAACAGAAACTTAAGTTCAAATGAGACTTTAAAGTGCATCTCTTTTGATTTCTCCAATTCATATATAAGTTAACTTTATTTTTTCCCTGCCTCATGTGTGTGTTTGTCTCACCTCTTCAGCAGTCCAACGGTGTCCTGTGGTCTGAGTACTGCCAGCTCCTCCGTGTCATTCAGGAACTTCAGTCTCACAGTGATACTGGCGGCTGTCATCCTCTGCCTCCTCTTCCGTCCCTTCCTCCTTCCCCTCTTCTCTTTCATCACCCTGAACACAGCTCCTTTCTTTCTTTCTCCCCACCCTGAATATCCAGCAGCTCGTCTCCAGGCACATCCTCTGCCCCATCCGGGCCGGGCCTCTCCCTCTTCCTGCTTCTCTCCTCCTCCGCGGGCTCTTCGTCCTGCTGCTCGCTGGGTCTCTGAGCTGGGCGGGGGTTCGCGTAGCTGTCGTGACCCCCGAGGCCGATGAGGGAGGCGTGGGCGCCCACGGTGAGAATGGTCCCCAGAATGTGATCTCCGCGGTCGGCCACGTGGGTAGACAGCCAGGCAGAACCATGGCCAGGAACAGGATGACCACGCCGCCCAAAGCCGTCGGCCTCCTCGCCGAGCCCGTCAAGCAACAGTTATCGAGCACCACCCGCCATCCCAGCCCCTCTCGAAACTGCGCAGACAAGAAAAGAAAGATCAACTCAAACCTTAAACATGTTCACAACCCTTTTTTACTTCCATCATGTGACAAATTAATTTCACTGCAAAAAAAAAAAAGGCTTATCTTACTTAGTATCTTTGTCTTATTTCTAGTCAAAATATCTAGAAATTCTAAAATTAAGAAGCATTTAAGCAAAATGACATAAGATATTTAGTCTTGTCATTCCTATAGAGGAGAACTAAATAACTATTAGTCCTAAGTGCATAAGTAAAATTATCTCCCAGTGGGGTAAGTAAAATACTCTTGTTTTAAGAATATGTTGTTTACCCCACTGGCAGATAATTTACTTGTTTTTAAGCAAATTGCACTTAATTTAGTTCTCTCTCTCCCCTGGAAAACAAGACTAAATTCTTATGTCATTTTGCTTATCTCAAAATGCATCTGTTTAGAATTAGAATTTTTAGATAGTTTGACTAGAAACAAGACAAAGAAATACTAAGTAAGATAAACCTTTTTGTGTGCAGTGTTTGTCAATATTCTATTCAATTGGACAAAATGAGGTTCAGGTCATGCCAACCAAAAAGAAGGTATTCAATTTCTGTACATGTGAGAACACTTTCTTTTCTCTGAAATAGGGTTAGTAAGGTTAACTAAAAGTAAAGCCTGGATGGAGGGGAAAAGAAAACATGGATTTCTTGAAATAATATATAACATAAACAGACTTATCAGACATAACAAAAACTAAGTAAAAACTCATGCCAACACAAACAAAAATTACTAAACTTTAACACTGGAATTCAAAGAAAATGGAAAATATAAAAATGAAAACCTAATGCAAAATATCAAAAACTATCATAGTATCCCAAACGGTTCTATTGATATTACACACGTCTTTTCATAATAAGACCAGAAACAGTGCATTAGAAATCAAAACCAGCTCAGAAGTCATCTCAGTCTTCATGACCTGCTTGAATCTGGTATTTATAAGAGGTGATTATTTGTCGTTGAATGTTATTGGACTTTAATTATGGGTTACACCTGTTAGAAAGCATTAACTGTCCTGGCTGGATCATCTCGCAAAGCATCAGTGTGTGGTAAAGACCCCGCAACTCTTGTGTATCTAAACACAAAGTGACACACTTCTAGGCTGCATTAGGCAATAAGTCCGATGACATTAAGTACTGAGTGACATATACATTTACTTGCATTAAAACTATAACTCTCCTAGGTTTAAGTTTTATATTAGTTCATTAATAATACACTAATACTAGACAGTGTGTGTACATTTAAGATGTTCGCTAGCGATTTCCGCGGGTAAAGCCTTTAAATCTTGAACAAACCTTCGTCGTGTACACATTTAAATGTCCGCCCAACCGGGCCTAGAATGATCTACAGTCGATACAAAAACACAAATGAGACGAAATACAGAATAGAAAAAAAAATACATTTAATGAAAAAGTATCTGCTTTGTTTTGTCTGTCTGCAGAAAAAGGCAGCTAAGGTTAAGTCGTGTAGCGAGACGATGTAGGGCGACCCTTGATTCGCAAGTTTTAACTGAACACATGTTTCTTTAAAACAGACATTACGGAACATTTACCTTCTTTTACTTTCAGATCATTCGTGGACCGACGGTGTTTTAATCCCTAAACACTGGTTTTAAAGACAAACGCTTGGCTCAGAAATAAAATAAACACACGTACGACCAACTCACGCGCACGCGCACGCGTACAGCTGACGCTCCGTCATAGAAGGAAGGGTCACGTGGTTGCAAAACAAAACTCCTGACTCCCGCTCACTTCTCTCTTCAATCTATAAATAAATAAAATTTAATAATAATAATAACAATAAAAATATTAAAGTGATATAAAAATGTATAAAAACTAAAACATCAATTAAAGTTTTTTTTGGTTTGTAGTTACTGACAGATGTCTATAAATTATATATAGAAATGTATTTTACAGATAATAAAACTAACACTCAAGGGACCAAAAATGGTTGTATGAGGCCCCTAATTTTGATATTTTATTTCAAAATTATTACACAAGAAAAAATTTTACTTTATTAACTTAAATTAACTTTAGCTCTTTGTTTGTTTGTTTATTGATTGATTAGATTGACAAATCCAACTTCTATTTTGCAGATGTGGGTAGTTTACAAATAATCTGATGTAGATCCGACAATATACAATATCATTTCTTAAAAAAATTTCAAAATGTAACAAATAAACTAGCAACTGTGATACAGAAAAAGGCACCCACACAAACAGTAAAGAGAGTGTAATAAATTTGTATACCACAATCAAAGTAATACATATTTGATAATGCATTCAGTTAGTGCCTAGAGTGCATTTTAATTTCTTTGTTTATTTCACATTGTGAGTACCGGCACTGGCACATATTAAAGCACTACCCACCTATCAGTATCAATATTACATCTGCAGTGCTTTACGTCTGTCTGTTAAGCCACTGTGGTCCTCTCAGTTCAAAGCCTCTGACAGTCAAAGTCCCCAGGGCACTGCTCCATAATAATCCACAGTACTACTATTATCAAGAGGCATCCAGAAAGATCTGAAACCATCAGACACCAATTCATAACAACATATAATTATCAAACATGCTACATATTGTGCAAAACCTGTTCAACCATTGTTTTCCAGTCCAGCTATTTTTTGTTTGTCTAAAAAGGCAGCTCAATGGAGCATGTCCGTCATTATGCAGCAGGACATAAATCTTTTAAAGTTGCTGGGAAATGTTGAGCTGGACTATTGCGAAGTGGACACAGTGACCCCAGGTGGCTACGGAGCGCACAACGGCAGAGATGTGAAGAGAGCGCAGCTGACGCGCTCATTCCCGTCTGGACCGCATCGAAAGAAAGACCTATGCTCCCTGAGAATCAACAAGTGTTTTTCTTCATCAGGATGAGAGATATTAGTTTCTGAACAAAAATGTAAACAGATCAACCACTGTTTGATAAAAACTAGCAGGGCATGACAACCAAATACAAAGAAAAACTGACTGTATAAAAATGCAACTAATAATAGATATAATAAAAGTAGATAGATAGATTAGATAGATAAGATAGATAGATAGATAGATAGATAGATATTTGTATATGAAACCAAACTGTGAGCTCATTATTTCTCCAGAGCTATGTTAGAGCAACCTTTGGGCATAACATTTTTGGAAAGTGATATATTTTCAGAGAGACCTTTAGTAGTTCCTCTGGTATGTCCTCTAACCACTCGTCACACACTGGGATGACCGGATAGCAATTCAGCATTACCTCCAAATGGGCAGGAGAGGGCAGGCAGAGTTTCCCGCATCTTGGCATAACACAGGCAGATATATAAAATAAAGATTCATACCAAAGTGTAGGTAAATTAGGTTAGGACACATAAACAAACATCTGCGCTTACTCTAGGGGAGGGTGGGCTTGTTGCTCCATAGTTAAGAAGAGATTGCACCACAACCTCACTGGCTGCGTGGTCTAAGGGTAATCTTCTATTACCTGCCAAAATACAGAGAGAAGAATTCAAGAATTACAAGAATGTTGGTTTCTATTTGAATATGTCTGATAAAAGTAATTTATCCTGTGATACAAAGCTGAATTTTCAGCATCATTATGTCCAGTCTCAGGTGACACATGATCCTTCAGAATTCATTGCAAGCAGAATTTCAAAATCTGGGGGTGAGTTGTTTCAATAAAAATGTGCGTCTTAATATTTTATAAAAAAGTAAAAACAGAGATCTTTGCAAAAGTCTTAACCCTCTAGGGGGGGACCCAGTCATCATCCCACCTGTAACAGGCAGTCCTGGGGTGTGTATCCACACAGTTAGCTACGTCTGCACCGAGCCCCGTGTTCCAGCAGCAGCTTAACTATGCGGGGACAACAGTTTCCCACAGGCGTTGGTGTGCACGGGCCGTATGCTTCTTTCCTCCCAGCAGTCTGTGCATCAGCCCCGGCCGCTAGCAGCTTCTGTACTATACGCAGATATGGCCCTGCGTCTGCAGGCCTCTCCGCCCCAGCGCAGGCTGCGTTCAAGGGCGTCTCGCCCTCTTGGCTTCGAGCTGTCTCCCCTCCATAGGACAGGAAGAGCTCCACTTGGTCCTCCAGTCCTCTCCGTATTCAGGCCACATGAGCAGAGTCTGGTGAGACCCGAGTCTCGCTGGGCCACGTTCCACCAGTGCACCACCTGTCACCAAGTGCTAGCCGCACACCTGCAGAGCAGAATAAGAGTGTGGCACTGTTATTGTGTGCCAGAGGTTAAAAAAAAAAAAGATAAATGTACACATTTCATTTCAACATGGTGTGACATATGTAGCCTGAATCACACTTTTGTTGTACGGAGAAAAAAAAACCTCTGATACTGCTAAAACTCTTTTAGTGTTTAACAAATGAAAAGACAAAAGACATAACTAGGTCAGAGTGATGGGAGGTGAAGTAAATGATGACATTTTTTATTTTTTTTGTTACAAAACCTAAAGGGTTTGGGATTGTGTGATTTCTTATGCCTACAAAGGCCTGCCTTGTATTTGATCAACCAAAATACAGTTAACAGTAAGATAGTGAATATAAATGTTTAATATAATGTTAAACATGAATAATTATTCCTGTAATGTCATAAGCTGAATTTTCTGCATCATTACTCCAGTCTCACAGAACACCTTCAGAAATCATATCTAATTTGCTGATTGGGTGCTCAAGAAACATTTTCTTATTAAGGTAAACTAAGTTTTAAACTAGGTTTAATAATGCGTGAAAACAGCTGTTAGCTGTTTTTTTCCGTGTTTTGGGGGGTTTGGTTTATAATGATTATTATTGTAAATAATTATAACCAAATTGAAAATGCATAGTGTTCAACAATGAACTATAACTGCTTTACTTGTATTAACTCTGGTTACAATTATTCATGAGATTGGGCAATGCTTTATAGGGTGCATTACAAGCCATAATTAATTGCATTAAAACCACTTTTATAATGCATTTATACTAAACGGGTTTTAAGTAATTCTTTATCACCTAGTTTTCCAAGGCAACATTAATTAAATTTGAATGTTACTAAAAATAACACTAAAATTACCTAAATAACAAATGAACATATTTAAATAGATCACTTTAAAAAATAGTATTATAGCTTGGCACAAAACACAACAAACAAAATGACTGAAAAACTTATAACTAAAAATTACCAATAGACAACCAAAAAAACTAAAATAACACTGATAAATAAATGTCTTACTGTCACTAAAAATCTGAAACAATTATAATGCATAATTGCTAAATAAAAGTATCTTTCTAAAAAAAAATTTCCTGACCCCGAACCTACTTTGAAAGATTTTGACTTTACTTGTGAGACATTTGGACCATGTTCTTTAATATATTCTAATTTTGTTTGTTTGTTTTATATAATTCAATATATTTGACATTTTGTTCCCTCTGATGGTGTGGAGGCCAACTCACTGATATGTTTCTGCTGCATTACAGAGGTGCAACGGGGCATTGCCAATCTACAGCAAGCAGGTCTGGATCAGCGCCCGTGGTGGTATAGGAGAGCAGGCGCACAACAGATGTGATGGCTCTCCAGAACAGGCATCATGTAAAGCTGTACGGCCGCCTGGGTCTGCATCCACCTCTGCTCCCCTAAACAGCAGCTCCTCGACACAACCGGAGTGCCCCCTGCTGGCAGCCAGACGCAGTGCAGAGGTCTGCTTTACTTTTGAGGTAAGAGTCCACATTCCTGCAAAAGAATGAGACGAGAGAATTCACCCAAATACACCTAAACGCATATGTTTGTTTGTGGGTGTGGTGGCCGTCTATAAGAGTCCTACCCATTTCCGGGGCCCACACCATCTCCTCATGCACGATCTCCATCAGTGCATTCACCATGCCTGGGTCTTTGAGGACGGCATACACTCTCTTCATATCTCCACACATAAAGATGTTATGGATGGCTGGGTCTCTGCACCGCATTTGTGGTGGTGGAGCACGTACTGTCTGGATCCTCACGTTTCCATGTCGGAGTCTGGGGGCGGCAGGTAACGGACGTCTTGTCATAGCCCTCCTGTGTGCCAGTGCCCGCCTGGCCTCCTCCCAGTCCTGCAGCTCCTGCTCCAGCCTTAAGGAGCGCAGAGAGGCAGAAGTAAAGGCAAAGGTGTCCCGGGACATCCCAACAAGAGCTTTTGTGTTTAGAAGCCTCCTAGAGTTGTACGCCTAGAACAAAAGGTATGGGCACAGAAATTGTGGCTTTGTGCTGTAGGAGTGTTAGTAAAGCAGCATTGCTCAACAGCCATAACCTTTTCCAATCAGCCATAGTTACACAGTTGAGTAAGTAAAACTCCTATATATGGTACCCAGAAAGTTTTACTTCTGAGTTTAAGGAACAGACTAATAAATCACATTAATAGCATGCAATAATAACAATGAGAACAGTGTATATGCTCTAAAGATAAGGTCTTCCTACAGTACCTTGAACGCTCTTCAAGATTCTCAGTTCCTGGCAATACTTCAATAATCAATGATAAACTTGCTTAAAACATTTGTTTGGTATTTATAACAGGCAAGGCTCGAAATATTTGCTATATCTGTTCATAAAACGACCGCATGTCCCTTCGAGAAGGGAGCTGCCTGTCACAAGATATTGTTGAGCTGACACATGGTGGAGCTCTGAATATTAATAGACAAGAATGTGAGCAAATATGTTCCTGCACTAGCACGATATCGCCTGTAGATGGCGTGTCAAATTATTGTTTCGTCATATCACTTGTCCTGTGTAAAATTCAAAACAAAACATTACTTACTGGCCAGATATGGGTGCCATGGTTCTTGAAAATGCAGTACTCAATCACTACATTGCATTCACCAGAATAATACTTATTATTATAACTGTATTAAATTTATTATACATGTATAAAATTATTTCAGTTTTGTTTTTAATTTTGAGTTTTTTTTTTTTTTTAAAAAGGCTGTGAAAAACTTAAGATTGGTGCCTTGACATGCTAATTGTACCTTTTGTTTTGTAGGGTTTATATATTAATGAGAAACTATTGAACTTCTAAAAGTAGTAGCATGAATAATATCTCAGGATATGCAAAAACCTAATTTTACTTTATTATTTTATGAAAAAGACTTTGCAGGTTGCTGACCCATTTTCTTTTTTTATCTACCCATAAACGCTTTTTAATGGCTGAGGGTTTTTAAAGGGCAAAATAAGACATGAAATGGGACATTAATAATTTATAAAAATAGATTAGAAAATAAATAATAGGAAAAAAAATAATACAATAAATAATAAATAACGAACGATTTTCCAGTTTGCAAGCAGCTCAAGTCATAAAAACTTGGAAAGTGGGCAGTTCTCGTCGTCTGCGTTCTTACTTTCACTTTCTCGCCAGGCACGAAATAACGAAATTTATTTTTGGGAAAACGGGAAAATCCTCTATTTTAAAGGAGAACAGAACAACGACGTCTTGATATCGAGACACACAGGTGGAAAAAAAACAACGCAAAATCATCTTAAAAATCGATAGTGTAACTGAGTCTCTTCTCAAGAACTCTGTTGTTAGTTACACTTCCTGTGTGCTCGAACTCCGAACACAAACTGTGGACAGGACAACGACTTTACCTCCTTTTGGTTTTTGTAATGAGGAAGGTAATAACTGACAAAGCTGGAAAATATATTTCGATATTTATCTGCTCACATGGCTTGTTTGGTTACGCGTTAATAACAATACCGCCCTTCTCTACTCATGTTTACTCAAAATCAGTGTTTGTAGGTGGCAGCCCTGAAGGATGGCAGAGGAAGGCCGAACGGTGTGCGTTCACGGTTTGCCAACAGACGTGGATCACGAACGGCTCCGGGACAAACTTCTGATTCACTTCCTCCGCCAGAGGAACGGAGGAGGAGAGGTCACGTCCGTCACTATCATCGCGCGGACACCTCTGCGTGCCCTAGTCACATTTGAGGAGAGCACGGGTATTTACATGCAGACTGATGACTGCTGTTAAACATCAGAGTAAATGCTGTCAATAGATGAATACATGGCTATGGTGAAATAGCCTAGGAAAAGTGGGGTAAACTGTGCCACTTTACAACCTAAGTTGTCCTCTAAATATTAACACATATAGTTGTTTTTGCTAAACAAATGTAATTTAAAGTTGAACGTTGGTTCTTCAGTTATTGAACTGAACAGCTGATTTATTTTAAGCAATAGAATAGTCCACATCATACAGGGTTGCTAGTCATAAAAATATTAAAGGGGTCACATACTTTGGTTAAAATTTCTTAATGGTAGTGTAAAACACCCTTTTTACCCTGTAAAAAACATGATACTTTAGTAAAACACCCTTTTTACCCTGTAAAAAACAACTCCGTTCACAACGACCCGTTTGGGTGCATGTCCCTTTAAATGTTAATGAGCTCTGCTCGCCCCACCCCTCTCTTCTGTGAGGTGAGGAGCCATTCACTGAGAGCCTCATTTAGCCACAGAACTTGCTAACTAGTGCATTATTAGCAAAGGTGATTTGCAAAGATTAATTTAAAAACCCTTATAGTCACTTCTGGAGGTGAAGCTGGATCAGGAATGATTCACGCAAACATAAACACATTTAGGTAGATCGGAGGGTGCATTCCCTTAAAAAACAAACGTAATCCTCTGCGTCTTCAGTGGCTCAGATGTTGGGAGTAAATGACGACTGCTATGTTCATTATTACATCCACCAAAAAAAGACCTCAATCGCTTAGGAGCCATTCTTGTCTACAACCGCTCTGGCGTTGAAACAATGGTGAGCTGATGACAGCTCACTCAGGGTGGGTCTGTGATAAAATGGCAGTGTCAGTCAATAATCGTGGGAGCGGCTTGTGCAGAACTACGTCAGTCTGCCAAGAATCTATGAACGGCGAAAAAATAAAAAATAAATTATGACACATGATCCACTTTTTATAATCATTGATCATCATTACACACACTTTCAATACACACACTGTAAAGATGCAAAACAACATCAAAAACCAAAAAAAAGCAAAAATTAAAAACAATTTACATCCATTGACCCCTTTAAGGGTTGTATCTAGCCTACATTACCTTAATTTACATGCAGCATAAATTAAGAAACTATGGCTATTTAAAAGCAAACCAATTTACATGGTTTTATCTACCTTTTTCTTCAACACGGAAGTAAGCGAGTATGTGAGAGATTTCCAGTTCATTGACTGCTGTAGGAAAATAAAGAGAAGAATAACAATGTGCAGTAAACGGTAAAACTGTTTGCACTACAAACCAGTGTGTTCATAATTAAGATAATACATCACAATAATATGGTAGGACACACCAATTTTCAATATCAAGCAGCAAAACAAGCTGTTTTGTACAGCTAAAAATAGCTGGACCCATAGAACTTACAAATGGCCGTGCATGCTCTTACAGGAAGAAAAAGGTGGATACACTGAAAATTTACAACATTTTATGAGACTATATATTTTATTATCTGTATATGTTTGAATTGCTATTTACTTTGGAATTTTACATTTTTAGCATAAAATGTTGACCAAACTTATGCCACTTTCTATATTTCTGGTGCATACACTGAATTTCAGTGCATTTAAATGTTATTACCAAAGTAGCTGGTAGTTGAAAAAAATCCAAAATGCACTGATTGAAAGCCAAACGGCTGGCATATACCTAATGAAGTCTCTGGCTCTTGCTAGCTGACTAGTCTGCCAAGGCAAAATTTTAGTTGTGTAGTCAGTTTGCTGATAAAGTGGCCTGGGGGTGGCCAGGTTGTGACGGGGTATTCTTTATGCCCTGTCAAGCCTGATTAAAAATGAATTAGTTTTCACTGTGCTTGTGTGTGTGCAGCAGCAGAGTCAGATAAGTGAGAATCAGTGTCTTTGGTGAGACAGAGAGAAAACGACAATTGCTACTTTTATTGATCAGACTTTATGAAAAATTTACTTACATCTGTCTGTGCATTCATCTTATTTGTTAGTGTGTAAACTGCTGAGCAAGTCTTTGCCTCTCAAATGAGATTGAACCTCTCTTTCTGGTTTTATTTAGTGGTCCAGAGTGTACTTCGCCATCATCCTCACATTTTACTGCTAGATGGCATGAAATATGAACTCTCCCTGAGTCTACCAAGACAAGTCTCCCAGAGTCTAAATAAGGTTTGCTGACTGTATAAGCATTGCATTTGACAGCTTTAAAAAAAAAAAAAATACAAATTCCATTTCCCAATCATATCTAGCCTAATATTCATTTTGTTTTGACACAGTCACAAAGTTGATGTTTTTGCACTCCTTTAGGTGATCCTCGATATGACTGTGACTATAGATTGCAGTCAGCTTCCACACGGTGCAGAGACTCTGAATGTACTGCGCAGTGAGTTTCCTGGTCTACGTATGCAAAGTGGCTTATTGCAGGACACACGCACCTTGCAAGGCAACTACTCTGATTTTCAAGCCGCCTTTCCTTATATGCAGACGTTATTTAATAATAACCTTTCAAAAGGCGAATATCCTCATTTTACTGGAGACAGAGGTCAAAGTCTTGAGAAGAGGGAAGACCTCGCAAGTGTAAAGAAATGGACCAATTTTGCATCCCGCTCTTCAGGAGATGTCAGCTCTATATCCATGGCAGGTTTAGGACATGTGCACTACGGACGGCAAGACAGCAATGAAGCCCTCACTGAACGCAGTACTCGGACTAAGAAAAGCAAAATGGAAGAGGGGGACGAGTGCAGGACAGATGAAGTTCATTTGGAGGATCTTTCGATCATCATGGAAGCTGATGTGTTTGCGTACCTGCAAAGCATTAAGAAGTACAAGCAAATACTGCAACTTCATGAATTGCAAGCGGTTCCCATTACATCCGAGGGGGTCACCACCCTGTACCTACAGTCAGAGGTCCCAACCGGGTCAGGGGTTAAACAGAACACGTGTCAAGCCCATAAGGAGCTCAGGCAGCTTTATCAACAGCTAGAGGGTTGTCTGAGAAAAGACCAGATTAAAAAGGGTGCTCTTTACATGCCAGACGGACTGAATTACGCATTAAAAAAGGTGCAGTTAGTACTGCCTAATGTTCTGCTTAGCTATGACCAGGACAGCATTTATATAGTTGGAGAAAAAAGTGAGGTGTCTCAGGCCAAACAAATGCTACTGCTTGGTGGGGAGGAAGACGTGATGCGGAACTTGATGGAAATGCCAGGATCCTCTTCCAGTTCTCCATCAGCATCCTTTGAATCCTTGGAGAGAGAGCAACAGGTTAAGAGAAAAAGTGAAGTGCACACTCCAGTGCCCCCTAAACTGATTGGCTCTAGTACTGAACGAAAAGGAGACATTGGGAATACAAAAGAATACAAACTAGTGGCTCGGTTTAAAAGCTCTGGGCTAGGAGAGATGGGTGGAGACATAAAGAGTCGCACAACTAAAATGGACATGCTAATGTTAGACCCAACAACACCACCCATAAGGTCTTCGCTTGGCACTGCAGGTGTACTCAGTAATGAACTGACAAGGGAAGGAACTGAAACATTCAGGATAACAAATCCAAGCTGTACAGGAGAGGATGTCCTGTTTAAAAACCAAGACCCGCTATCTGGGAATACATTTGGTGGAACCACCTTCAACACATCCAAGGCCAAACCAGCTACTGCTGCTGGACTCACTTCAACATTCACCACAGGAGTCAAACTTTCAGTGAACACGAGTGTGAATGCTCTATCAACCAGTAATACCGAAGTGAAGACAGCTGCTCCCTCCTCAACATCACTGGCCACTTCCAAATCCCCCTTAAGGAGATCCAATAGTTTCGCAGGTCGGCCACACCTAAAAGATCAGGTGAAAAATAACCAGATTACAGCTAAGCCAATGATTAGCACACATGTTTATCAAAGAGCAAGATCCAATAGCCTCAGTGGTGGAAAACCCAATGAAGATTCTCAGATTCCTACAGTAGAAGCAGAACTTACTGTGTCTTGCATGATGTGGATATACATGAAGGAGGTCTACTGCAAGCAACTGGATGCCATGAAATCTGGCTTAGAAATGACTGAGAAACAAGCAGGCAAAAGTGAGATGAGTGTGACACTGAAGGGCACAGACTCATCGAAGGTTGGAGAAAGTCATCGGCAGCTTCAGAATCTAGTGGCTATGATAGCCAGCGACTTTTGCTTTCAGGATTTGAGTTTGACGGAGCTTGGCGTGGTTGAAAAAGACAAACTGTTTGAAACCTGCTGCTTGAATGTGCAGTCACGTTTTCGCAAGGTCTTCTTGCACACCACGAGGAACAGCATTTACTTGCTTGGCCCAAAATTGCTCTGTTCTCAAGCCAGTGATATATTTAAGGACATATATCCTGGGCAGAAGTCTCCTTCCTTACCTCAGATGAAGACTTTGCAGGAGGGTGTAGATCAAGGAGCAGCCATGTCTTCTTTGAGCATAAGGTCAACAAAAGCTGATCACTCTAAATCTGATCAAAGTCTGAAGGAGTTTCCTTTTCAGGATACAAGTCAAGTGGCTCAGTCTAACAGCAGTTGCAAGAGTGAAGGACAATCAACCAAACCGAAATCGGCTACATTGGAAAGGTTGGAAAACCCTAGATCTACTAAGGATGAATTAAGCAAGACAAACTCACAAAGCCAATTTACTTATGCCAAAGAAGACACAACAAGACAAAAAAATGATGGGCCAACTTCTTTACCACTTGAAGCATACAAAAAACAAGATACCTCAATGACTTTGAAACAGACCAATCTGCTGTCATCTATTGTTTCAGAACAATGCTTGTGTGGAGCAAATAATGCAAATGTGAAACGGACCATCTGTGGTGTCATCCTTTGCTCTGACTGCCTACAACTGCATAAATACTGCCGAGTGTGTGGAAAAGAGGAGATGAACTCTGAGAAGAAGGTTCTGGGGGATCCGTTTCAAAGTTGTAGCTCAAAAGATACACAACAGGAACATCAGACTCAAGAGCAGCATTCACGACAAGAGGACAGCAAAGAACATAAGGGCATCCAAGGCACTATGACATGTGTGGAGATGACTTTGAGTCTTCCAGGCTATAACAAATACACAACGGCCAAGATCACATACTGCATATCTGATGGCATACAAGGGGTATTAGCTTTGTGTATTATATCTTAGTTTAAGTAAAGCATTCTAGACATATAACTGTGCAAAATATATTGTAATATCAGTTATGTAATATAGTATTACCTTTTAATTTCTGTGCCTTACACATCTCTTCTAGGACAAGGATCCCTGTCCTGGGTCACCATTCGAGGGTGGTCAATTTGTGGCTTATCTGCCACTCAACCCAAAGGGACGGAGTTTATTGCCTTGCCTGGAAAAGGCATTTAATCAAGGCCTAACATTTACTATTAGCTCAGGCAAGAAGGCTGGTGGTGATGCAAAAGTAACCTGGGGCAGGATCCCCCACAAGACCAGGGTGGATGGAGGAAAGAGTGGGTGAGTCCAGATGCTAAGCTGAACAAACACTAAGCTTGCAAAGATAATTATACCATGGCTGGTGGCATAGACATGTTGATGTGTGATTTCTATGATTTTAGAGAGTACTAATTATCTTTTAACTTATGTTTTCCTAATATAACTTTAGTAAGGATGTGTTAGTGCTTGTTAGCTTAACCACAGGGGTGATTGCCCCAACTACAGTGCCTACAAAAAGGATCTCTTTTGTAGTAGAGAGTAGCCATTTTTATTATTAGGTAATAATCTGTTACATGACTGTGACAGGATATCCATGGCATGGTTAAAACATTTGCTTTCACTCAGACATTGCCAGTTGAGGTGTCATGCTTTTTAAAAATTCCAGTTAAATTTTTTAATTGAAATTAAGTTTGCAAAAGGGACTCAGAATTGTAATTTAAATTTGATAAGGAATTCAATTCAAACAGATTAATAGAATGTAAAATACATTAAAGCGCTCCTATTATGGGTAATGAAAGGTTCATATTTTGGTTTTGGGAGTCCCCAACAACAGGTTGACATGCATGCAGGGTCAAAAAACAATTTCATTGTCTTAAAATATGCATTTATATTTCCTTTTTTGCTCAATGACTCCCAAACGGTTAGTTTAACGATTCATTTTTCCAAACTCCTCCTTTGCGTGACGCTAAACTGCGGTGATTGGTCTGATGACCCAGTCAGTTGTGATTGGTCTACTGCGTGCAGCGCAGGTCAATAACAGAACACCCATCTCCATTACTTAGCCCACAGCTTGGTGGTAAACACCCAAACAGCCATGTTATATGTGTTATCCCAATGCAGAAACGTATTGATAAAGCACTGCAGTTTGTACGCTAATGTATTGCTCTATTCTTTATCAGAACTACAAGTAATAACAACGACAAACATTCACTATTCATCCATACATTTCTAGACAATTGCGAGTAAACAGATATTGCTGTTAGACAGAGACCTACAAGCTGTGCAGAGCGAACACAATACACACAACTCAATATGTATTTTGCATGCTACAGTAGGCTCCAGAGTACATGACGGCAAGTGTTTAAAATAATTACTCTACTTTCACCGGCACCCCACCGGCACAAGAATCAAAGCCACGTTCCTGATGCTGTCTCGGAGGAGAAAATCTGCACCCAGCGCCGAAGACGAGTCACTGAAAAAGTCTGCTCGCTTCGCTGTGTGTTCACCATGCCCCTGCCTGTTGCAGGCGGCGAGAGCAATTGTCATGTTTGTGTTTGACTGTTTCACTATGCAGTGCAATAAAGTCGTAAAACATTCAAAACTCACCTTAATATCAGAGCAATTCTCCCCCACTCACTCCCCTCTCACTCACTCTCACACACGTGTGGTATTAAACTCCCCGCCCCCCAACGGCGAGTTATCCCTCACGGTGTGCAGCCCGCTTCGCCTGCTGTCACAGTTCACAGAAGCTTGGCAGGCACTGCCAGGGGTATCAGAGTGGGTTATGAAATCAATAAAGAACAGCTACATGCTTCAGTTCTTCCGCAGACCGCCCCGTTTCAACGGTGTGTTTATGACCACTGTACGGGAGCGAAAAGCCTCAGTTCCGCTAGAGGAAATATACAACCTCCTCCCAAAACACGCTGTAGAGACAGTGCCCCTAGCAGACCACGAGAGCGGCTTCAACAGTCGCTATTTTCTGGTACCAAAGAAAGACGGCGGACTTTGCCCAATCTTGGACCTGAGACCGCGCGCTTTCAAATCGCTTGTTCTAAATGATTACGCTTAGACAAATCCTCTCACGCATCAGACCGAGAGATTGGTTTATCTCTGTGGATTTAAAGGATGCTTATTTTCAGATTCAGGTAGCCCCACGGGCGTTTCCTGAGATTTGCATTCGAGGGGATAGCGTACCAATTCACGGCCCTACCCTGAGCGCACTGCTCAGCGACAAGCTCAGCATCTTAAAAGCTTTTAGGGCTAACTGAATATGCAAAAGAGCATGCTGGTACCGAGCCAGGATGTCTCCCTTTTAGGAGTGGAGCTAAATTCAATCAATATGCGAGCGTGTCTGTCGGAGGAACGCTCACAAAAACTGATCAGCTCTCTCGCAGTATTAAAGTTAGGTCACTCTCCCCTGCCGAAATGCTTTCAGAGGATGCTTGACCAGATGGCTGCCACCTCGACAGTGTGCAAACTAGGGCTCCTACATATGCGAGCGCTTCAGCTCTGGCTAAAGTGCCGGGTGCCACAGAGTGCATGGCGCACGGGCACCTTGTGTATCAAAGTGACGCGTGATTGCTGGGTTGTGCTGACCCCTTGGCGCGATATGACTCTGTATCGCCAGTGTGTTCTTATTGGCCAAATGATCGGGAGAAAGACTGTTACAACAGATGCATGGAGCATGGGCTGGGAAGCTGTATGCAACGGCAGACCAGCCTTCGGGATGTGGTCAGAAACAGAGAAGTTGTGGCACATAAACTGTCTGGAGCTCCGTGCTGTACACCTAGTGCTCGAGTGCTTTCTTCCGGACATTCTCCACCATCACGTTCTCATCAGAACTGACAGCATGACAGTGGTAGTGTCTATAAATCACCAAGGGTGGCGTGAGCTCGTGGCCGCTGCTGCGGCTGGCAAGAGACCTTCTTCTGTGGGCAGATCGACACCTCTCCATCCGGGGAGTACATGTCCCCAGACACCTGAATCATGGCTTGGATTTACTGTCGAGGAGCGGGGTAGTCCACGGAAAGTGGAGATTACACCCTTTTAAAGTCAATATGATTTGGAGTGTATTCGGCAGGGCAGAGGTGGATCACTGGGACTGGATGCACTAGCTCACAGCTGGCCGAAAGTAAGCAAGTATGCTTTTCCTCCAGGGAAACTTCTGCCTCTCGTGCTTTGCAAAATCAGATAGGAAAACAAATCTGTTCTGTTAGTGGCAGCGAAATGGCCGTGGTACCCAGAACTGGTGGAGATGCTGGTAGCCCCACGTCGTCTATCCCACTGAAGCGAGACCTCCTCTCTCAAGCACAGTTAACCATATAGCATCCAAATCCGGAGTCATGGAGCCTTCTTCATGTCTGGCTGCTCGACGGAGCTTGCTTGTAAAGGATGCACTTCCTCAGCGTGTGTTGAACACTATGTCTGAGGCTAGGTCTCCTTCCACTAGACGTCTTTAAGCACATTAATGGAGAGTTTTCACAAATTGGTGCGGGTCACAAGGCGAAGGCCCATTCAACTACCCAATACCAATAATTCTTGCCTTTCTTCAAAAAAAAAAGGCCTGTGCGAGCCCATACAATCAGCGAGCTTGCATGTGCTCTCTTTCAAGACAGCACTCCTGCTCGCGCTGTCCTCTGTTAAGCGAGCTGGGGACCTGCAGGCACTGTCAATTGACAACGCGTGTATTGAGTTCGGGACAGGTGATTGCAGACTCAACTTAAAGCCTAGGAAAAGTCTAAAGTGCTTTTGACTTCATTTAAAGCGCAGGTCATAACACTATCTGCCTTTCCGCCCAGAAACACTGGCCAGGCCGGAGCCACTCAATGCACTCTTGCTGTGCCCTGTAAGTGCAGTGTGCATTTATACCGAGCGCTCTATACAGTTCAGGCTCTTGAAGCAGCTAGTTGTATGTATGCTTTGGAGGACGCACAAAACGCCTGCCTGTGTCCAAACAAAGGCTGTCACACTGGATCATCGACACAATTGCTTTGGCTTTTGGCTCTAAGGGCGTGAGATGTCCTATAGGGGTTCAGGCCCACTTAACCCTCGGACTCGCGTCCCCGTGGGCCTGGGCAAATGGCATATCTATTCAGTACATTTGCATGGCGGCAGGCTTGTCATCACCCAGCACTTTAGCGAGGTTTTATAACCTAGATGTGTCGTCGCTTGCATCACATGTGCTGTCTATCTATCGCACGCACCTTCTCAGCCTCAGTTATGATCTGAGCTGCTTGCCTCAGTGGTTTCTACTAATATTATTGCCGCTCTCATTACGGTTCCGTATGTGAAACTTGACATACTTAGTCGAGCCAGGCTCCATCGCTGTGACACGGCGGAATTTTATACGTTCCTATAGCAATGTTGAGTGACCGAATCTAAAGGGAATGCTCTTGGTTACTAACGTAACCTCAGTTCCCTGAGATGCGGGAACGAGACATTGCTCTTATTGCCGTGTTACCAAGCTCAGGATCTTAGAATGCCAACCGCTTCAGTCAAGATTCTGAATGGATGATGTACAATCGCTGCTTTATATAGAGTGCGGAGCCCCTCATATTTTGCATGCTTGAACACCATTTGTCAGTTTGACTGGCATGATTCAATAAGGCTTCAATAGTATTTGGAGAAAAGAGTAATTCTCATAGCAATGTCTCGTTCCCTCATCTCAGGGAACCGAGGTTATGTTAGTTTTCCCGGGTCTGCACGCACAACAAGTGGGCGGGTATAAATATGTAAATGTAAATATAAATATAAATATTCATTCACTTAGAGCTGTGTTACACACTGCATGAAAGGTAATTTTCAAAAATCAATAATAGGGGCACTTTAACATATTTAATGTATGGGCTTGATAAAAAAAAAAAAACCTTACAATTGTACTTTTAATATATTACACTGTTCAATACTTGGTGTCTGCTAAACTGGAACAACTAATTATGTACTTAATGCACTTTAATTGTGGTCCAACTAAATATATACTTAAGTATATTTGATTGTGTATACTTCAGGTACACTTTAAATATCTTGCATTTAAAGACTGTTATTATACAGATATTATATAGTCCTTATTAATAGTGATATTAAAACATGTCAGCCATTAATATTAAGACATTTGCATTGTGCAATAAAGAAATACTCCAAAAAAGTTTCATTATAATTTTGTATCAGTAAATCTTGAGAGATATGCCACTAAATATGTTAATGGATTTGTTGTATAGTTAGTATGATATAAATGTATTTTAAATAAATGATGGCATAGGCTTTTTACTAAAGAAAACCTTGTAAGAAAGTTTTTAAAAATGTTTAAAAAACTGCAGGCCTGAAGGATAAATCAACATTTAGTATATTTATTATATTTAATAAGTGTGGACTGGGAGAAAGAATGCTTAATTTCTCAGAATGCATTAATTTGACATTTAAAATATCCAATTTCAACTTTTTGTGTGAATTTGAAATATTTGTTTGTGTGCAACAGTGGATATCCAGACTCGACATACCTTACTCACTTGTGTGAGGCACTGGTGGCTCATGGGATTGAAGGAGTACCTGCAATTAGTCAAGATCAAGCCAAATCCTGACCTTGAGAATAACACAAATCATAAAAACCACAAATAATTAGTAAAGTGTGCATACTTCTTTTTATATATTTCCTTCCTAGAAATGTAAATCAAGTAACAATCAATGTAAATAATCTAAATATAATACTGATTGTAAAAGACTACTTAATCCTTTTATTTGAATGTTTATGCAGTATTTCTGTTAACAGTTATTGTTGTTGTTTATGTACTTTTGTACTCATTTTAAAGTGCCATTTTCATTCTATAATCATGTTTTTAATCTGTATTAATGTATAGCATCAGTAATGCTCAACATAATGCTCTGTATATTCTGAATCAGTTGAGTATGCTTTTAATTGAACAATGATCTTGTTTGAGAGATTGTTTTTGTTAGTCACTCTATAATTAAATTCAACAGTCCAGCAAATCTCTGATCTTTCATGAATATTGAATCTGTGTATTATTTTGTTGTAAAACCGTAAGGAAGGTGCATCATATGTAACAGATTTTGTATAAGCAGTATTGGGCTCGCTAGAATTTATTTTCTATTTTTTTGCAAAACATGCGACCACAATGCTAGGGCATTATTGGTAATGCAAAAGTGTTCATTCGATTTTAGGGTTATTATGGCATTGTAAGTTTTCAAAGGTGCACTGAATACTCAATGGTTATCTACTCTAAACTCTTGTCTAATATTACCTTCTTAATTTTTGAAAACCCTGCTTAATGATATGGCTCATATGTCTGTAGGCTGAATAAAATTCATTCCAGTAAAATGAGTTTTTACTGTGCATTATACCGTATACACATGAATCTTATCAATATTTTCCTTGTTCCTTCTTTCCACTGTACAAAAACAAGTACAGCAACATTCCTGTGCTTTTTCCTAATGTGTCAAAAGCAATCAAAGCTAAAGGGTCGTATTCGGCTTTTCTCTTTCTTTCTTTTTGAATCTGTCCTAATACAACAGAGGCTGGAGATTCGCTCAGTCATTAGTAGCTCAGTTCTGAGACTGTCTGGACCTTCTCCAGGATGAACACTACTGTACGGCCTGCATCAGGCAGAGCTGGGATCAACACAAAGCGACAGGGTACAGCTGCCCTGAGTGCAGAAAGACCAGCTCTCAACCAAAACACTGACCGCTACAGCCATCAGAAAATTTAACCCTCAAACAAACCATTATGTTGAATGTAGTGACTGCAACAGGACAAAATCCAACTGGGCATTTGAAGTCAGTGTTGAGCTCACATCATGACAAAATTGTGGAGCTTATGGAATTTAACTGAAATATTTGCATGAATCAGCTTAAAGTATTAATATCTGTGGCCAAGTAGATAGATAGATAGATAGATAGATAGATAGATAGATAGATAGATAGATAGATAGATAATGTATTGATGGATAGACAGCCAGCCAGACGAACAGATAGATAGACAGACAGATTTAATGTTATATATTAAAAATGAAACATGTTAGTAACTTTCCAAATAAGTTAATGTTCAGCAGTTGTTTAAAAGAAACTGTTGATATTGTGTCATAACATATTGAACGTGATCAGTTTGTGCCCTCTGGGATGTTATTTTCCCTGCATCTCTACTCAACACCCAGCCAGCACAGATCCGATCCCCACAGTCCTCTGCTTTCAGAGCAGAAAACCTGCCTTTGGCAGTATTCCTGGTCTCTCCACTGCATTGTCTTCATCAAAATGGCTGAGCTGAGAGGTCTGCTGCTCCAAGAGCAACTCAGCGGTCCTGCAACAATTCCCTGCGGACAGAGTTTCTGCGTGGACTGCACCAGCAGCTGCTGGCAGTACAAAACAACTGCTTTCTCCAAGCCCTGTAGTTGTGTGTGGTTAATATCGTGGATAAACTTGTAATTTGTAACATGCTGTTTGACATTGTTACCACGAAGATTGTGAATATGGCTACAACATTTTTTTAACAAATTATTCTTGATTTTATGTAAATACATAATAATAACTTTATCAAAACTTAATCAAAACTGAATTATGTTTGCAGCTTGCAGAGGTAGCTGTTGAGCTCTGTGTAATTTTATTTCTTGTACTATAGGGGCCAGTTTCAGCAACAGCTTTTTTCTAAATGATCTCATAAAGTGACCAAACCTAAGGATAAACAAAAAATAAATACAAAAAAAAAGAACAAACAAATCAATGTATCTCTCTATCAACCATCTGATCTAAATAAACACCCATAAAAAAAATTCTTTTTCCAAAAACAAAAAAAAAAAAAAAAAACTTTTATTCAGCACACATTTGTTACAAAAGATTTCTTTTTCAAACAAATGCTGTTCTTTTGAACTTTCTATTAATCAAAAGTCATAAAAAGGATGTTTCCATAAAAAAATACTAAGAAACACAACTGTTATGAACATTGATAATAACGAATGTTTATTGAGCCTCAAATCAGCATATTACAGTAGAATGATTTCTGAAGGATCATGTGAAGACTGGGGTAATGATGCTGAAAATTCAGCTTTGCATCACAGAAATAACATTTTAAAATATATAAAAAAAATATTTAAAAAATTATATTCTGTTTTAACTATTCTTGACCAAATGAATGCAGCTGTAGTAAGCATAAGATATTTTTGAAGGAAAGCTCACCACAGCTGTCTGTCTGTCTATATATCTTGCAAGCACAAGAACAAGGATGAAAACTGTTAAAGAAGCTCAAAAATAAGTTAGATTTTTTCCCAAAATTTTTTATTTTAAAAAGATACACTTAGGTTCTTAGACACTTAGGTTCTTTAGTAGTTTTGATGACTTTTCTACTCTAAAATGTGGGCGGGGTATGTCATAAGTTTTGGCTGTTAGCGTATTTTCTCAGGGAAAAGCAATGAAAAAATACTTTGTTGACGGCTGAACCTGTCAAACAGGTTACTGTACTCTAAACACATACTTGTTCCCTTTTTCTTTCTCTTGCACTCACTTGCTCGGTATGGAACTTGATTATGTAGCTTACGGTGTAGAGAGAGAACACTGAATTTATTACAGCTAATTATTAGTTAAGATTTCACTGTGTGAAATGGCAGAGGAGTGTTTAGAAGACCTCGATCCGTTCAACTGTCCCATCTGTCTGGACGCACTCCAGGATCCAGTGACGATTCCCTGTGGACACAACTACTGCATGAGCTGTGTTAAAGACTACTGGGATAAAAATGGCAGCAAAGACACGGGTTACAGCTGCCCTCAGTGCAGGAAGACCTTCTCGCCTCGACCTGTCCTCAACAAAAACACCATGTTTGCAGAAGTGGTGGAGCGGTTTAAAAACACAGGCCTTCAGGATCCTCCACCTACACGTTATGATGGACCTGGACGCATGGAGAGAAAAATCTGCACAGCAAAAAACGCCAAAAACGTCAAGATGTGTCCAGAAAGTGAGGATTTGTGCTGCAGGGCCCACCTGAGATATCATAACAATGACTATCCCAGAGAAAAGCACACAGTTATTGTTGTTAACGGGGAACCTAAAGGAAATATTTGTTTGCCACACAACAGGCTATTGGAGTTTTCTTGTCGGACAGACCACCGGTTCATCTGCCCACTGTGTCTTAATGAAGCCCACCAAGGACATGAAGCGTTTTCATTGGCAACTCAGAAGACGAAAACACTAGAGTGCAGTACAACTCTAGAGAAACGAGAGCACAGGAGTAAAGAAAAAACAACTGGACATGGTAGGGGACAATGTAAAAGGAGAACTCATGGCTCTAGGCATAGACATGGACTCAGGAGTGGACAGACCCGGGGCTCACATGCTAAAAAAGGGCATCAAACACACCAGCATAAAAGTAGTAAACACAGAGGTAATTCGCACGGGCACAGTCATGGTGCTGGACACCGAAAGAGACGACTGGGAATCATGGTCATGACAGGACCTGGCACTAGAAGAACCTCTGCGGATAATGTTAAAGCAGTTTGAACCTTGATTTTGAGCACAGTGTTACAAGTGCCATGTTGTTTTCTAGAGGAATGTTGCTTTTGCTAGGTTCAGGTCATTTATTTTGTGAGTCAGCAATCCATTTCTGGATGCATTTTATGTTTATTCTATTGGATTACCCATGATTGCTTGATGCCATTTGTTTTTCTCAATTCAGTGTTGGGTGTAACAATTATGTTCAACTGCAAGAAACACCTTGACATATCTAAAATAACTGCCTGTTTTGAAGAGTTACGATGTTTCCTTAATGTTGTATTAGAGTGGTTTTTTTGCACATGTATAAGTGATGTTTGCAGCTGCTTAATTACTAAAATGACGATTTTGTGACAACTTCAAATTAAATTTCATGACTTTTCAGTTGTTCATTACTAGATAAAAAAAATAAAAATAAATAAATAATTAAAATCTTAGGTTCTTGCTGTTCAAAATCAATTTCTTGCTGTTAGAGAGAAGAGAGAGAGAAAAAAAAAGTATTGAGTAAGGAAATTCCCATTATTGTTTCCTGGCCTGAGATAAAAAAAATTTTTTTATTTTTTTTTAAATAACTGAATTTTTTACTGTTTGTATTAATTCAGTTGGGATTTTCCTATTTTTTCGCTACTCTATAAATAAATAAAATGATTGTTCAGTATCTTTGTCTTGTTAAGATGTTCTACTGGAAACATCCCTAAAACATTCAAATGAGAAGGAAAATAATGTATTAATTCTTGTTGTAGCAAAACTGACTGTGGTTTGTATAAAAACAAGTAAAAACACTTGACAACAGGTATGAAAAAGCTACTTGTTTTCCATGTAAATTAAGTTCCACTTACCACATCAGTAAATAGGAAAATATATATTTTTTGGTTTCACCTGTACCTCGATTCTTCTTAGATTTATCTTAAATTAAAGTAAATGTAACTTGTTTTAAGAATTTTTAGATAACTATAGTGAAAGGCTAGGCAAATATACCAAGTAATAAATCATTTGCAGTGTACATATCAGTGTACTTTCCCCTCAATGTAATATGGTCACACTGGAAAACTTAAGCATAAATATTAAACTACCTAGTGAGAACATGATGTGTTGTAAATGACAGAACATTGTGAGTTGTAAAAAACACTTGGAAAGGAGATCAGATCAGATTACGCTACTCTCTCTACATTACCTCAGTTCAGACTGAAATAAATCCCTTTCCATTAAATCTCTGTATGGCTGAAGGATGTTTAATAACGACTCCGTAAACAACTCTTTTAGTTATGCTCTTTAATTAGTCCTGGAAAACATGTAAGGCAAAATGGTCACATCACACACAGAAGCGTTATGAACTCTACGGTCCTCATGACCACACGCAGTCCAACCAACCCAGAGTCAAGCACAGAAACAGCAGCACTTCAGATTCTCAAAAATTAAATGAAGAAAGTTGATGGAGGGCTTTAAGAAACAAACAACAACAACAAAAACAACCCGTGGTGCTTCTCTGACGTGTGTGGAGGGGGAGGAGCCTTAATGCTGACGGATAGGGGCGGGGTTTGAATTTAGAACCAATCAGTGAACAGGAATGTAAGCTGGTGCCTCTGATTGGCTCTTCAGTCAAAAAGCCAAGCAGGAAAGTTGGAACTGTAATTCACAGAGTGCAAACGGAAACTTTTGTGACTCGAGAGCTTTCTGAAATGTCTCCAAAGTCACCATGCATCTTTATTGACGCAAGTATGCATCCGAAATGTACATAAAAAGTGCATTATTAAGACAGCGAGATGTGTGCAGTGTGCATTTGCGAGACAAAGATAGACCTGTTACGCTGAGCATGTGTGGGAAACAGTCCACAATGACTCACTGTTTCTCATATGTGCCAGACAAAGAGAAGGCAAATACATCAGCCGTAGAAATTTAGAGCTAAAAGAATCTCCAATCCACAATTCATTACATTAACCAATAAATCAAAAAATAAAAAACACATTACACACAACAAACACCAAAACTTCACCATATCTAACAACCTAAAAAACCAAAAAAACGTCTAGGCATGATGCGATTTAGCGCTGGTTAAGGCTGCATTTGCAGCAGGAATTCTGCACTCTGCAAACCTGAGGGGCGTTTCCTGTTCTGGGAAAGCTATTGGATTGAGAGACTGAGGAAGGAAGCAGCTTGGCTCGATCCGAGCCTCTCTCTGGCTCCCAGTCGCACAATTCCATATCCACGAGAGACCCTCGCACCTGCAGCTGAGCTCATTGTGGAGCTCCAAAAAAAAATAAAGGACGAGGAAGAATACTCCAAACCATCATGCTATAATAATAATGTCTAAACCTTGAGAGATTTAAAGTGAGCATTCCCAGCCCAGATGTGATTGTTTTTGGGTGTGGGTGCTCCGAACAGTCTCTGAACGGACCCAGCGGTGCTTAACACTAGCCAACACAGACAGAACTAGGGATGAAACCGAATCGACAGCGGCTCTGATGTCATCAGCAGCCGAGATGAGTTCCAGAACCGGAATGTCGCTGCTGGATCGTCTGGAAATGAAAACACAGCAGGGTTTGCTCGTGAACGGGCCTCTAAGACTAGATGTTAAAGGCATAGTTCACCCAAAAATGAAAATTCTGTGATTATTTACGGTCGTTCCAAACCTGCATGACTCTTTCTTCTGCACAAAAATATATTTTGAAGAATGTTGGGAACAAAACCCTTTCTTTTTTTTACCATTGACTTCCATTGCATGGACAAAAATATCTTCTTTTATGCTTCACAGATAAAGAAAGTCTCACAGGTCTGAAACGACACCAGGGCGAGTAAATAATGACAATTTTCATTTATAGGTGAACTATCCTTTCAGGATGGCGATTAATTACTGTACATTCACTGAGAAACAAAAAACAACGTATAGGCAGCAAATCCTGAAATGGCTTTGAAAACTACACAGACATGAATCATTCGTTCGTTCTGACTGCTGCTGGATCTTTTTGTTGGGTTACCTCAGGTCATAGGTCAGAAAATATGCCTAATTTCCTATGAACACCCACATGATACACAAAAGTGCATCCGTAAACAATAGTACACCTGATCTGGGGGGTTTCAGATCAGTGGGAATGAGATTCCAGCCCTTCAGGACAGCAGAGCTGAGACGGCGTTTGGGACGAACTACTGTCTACGTGCGTGTAAACATGCGTGGAGGCAATCTGGTGTTGGTCTACGACTGAGGCACAGTGAGAACGAGAGGTTTTGCATGGATTCGTACGTTAGCGGAAAACAAAATTCGGAAATCAGTCAGCACCAATAATATTCAGGGCGTAGTCGACCACACACGACAGGAGCGAATTCAGAATCTCAAGATCTTTTACTGCAAGGTCATTTTGACAAAAACCACAGACGGTTAGGTTTTTTTTCTTCATCTTTCATTCTTGGTTTTTTTTTTTTTTTTTTTTCAGTACAGTAAGCACAGTTATAGCGAAGGTCATGCCTTCACGAAAAAGTTTGGCACACTCGGTCAGGACCAACAAAAATCACGATTCATCACATTTTAGAGGAACTGCAGCAAAGCCATTTGAACTCAAACTACTGAAATGCAGACCACAAAAACAAACAAACACAAAAAAAATTAAACCTAATACAAAGAGGACGGATATTTTTCACTGAAGTGTTAGTTAGGATCACCATCCACAGGAACACAGGAACACAACAAGTAACTGAAACTCAATCCCTCGGATCCGAAACTCAAAACCGGATCGGGATTCAGCGAGTTGGAACATGGTGACTCTTCAGACTAGTATGGCTGTTCCACACCCACCCCAGTGCATTCTGGGCCTGAACGGTTATCTGCACTCGTAGTGATTATGTAAACACGAGCATGCATCGAACAATGCGGCCTCCTAAGCATCTCCATGCATGTTCAAACGCTTGTTTCTTGGTTTTAGAGGCGCATACAGAATGGGTGTGTTGGTGGGAGAACAAGAATGTGACTAAAACGGGGTGAAAACAGGACAGGAACCAGAGATACGGTGGATTGGGTGTGGAACTGCCATTCCCTATAAGTGCAAGCTGAGTGCAAACGACAGCAAACCAATGCAGGCGGTTCACGGGGGCCGGAATATTCAAGAGTGACGGTGAGAGTTAGAAACTGACGGAGGAGGAGAGAAAGAGACTGTTAAAATGCCAGACGGTAGCATAAGGTAGCATGAGGGAGGTAGAGAGACAGAAAGAAAGAACATTTGAATCTAAATCCGACAACAAACCTGAGGACAGACAGTCAATTACTGAAACACACGTACTCGCACACAACAAACGCACATATAAAAGAGGGGATCTGGTTTTGTTTCACATTAACACTCACTGAAATGAACCAGACTCACAGTGTGAAAAGAAAGAGAGTGTCAGCAGGTGTCTTGATTACTTGAATGATAGCACTGCAATGCATATAAATCACCAGCGGAGGAAGTTGATTTCTGCTCTGAGAAACAGGGGAGGAGGAGGAGCCAGAGGGATTGATTGGCACGTCTAAGAGAGGGTGTAGCCACATTCCTAAATGCATTCAAATAAAACCACCAAAGTTTATGGTATAAAAGAAGCTGCAAGTGGTTGTCTGTTTGAGTCCGTCTGCAATGTGGGGGTGAGAACTAACCATCATCCCTAACTAGCCTAACTGCTGTTGCTATGCCAACCACAATGACGAAATGGGTAGAGAGTGGAGTTAGAAAAGCCAGACGGAGTGGAGATCATATTTAAATGTGAGGTGCAGGTCAGCATGATCATGTAGAAGGGGCGGAAAGCGTCAGGATCCTGAGGAATCCTGGAGGAGGTTCTGGAATGAAAGGCCACTCCTGTGTTTATGAGTCCACATCTGATACAAGAGAAACGATGGGAAAAAGGATGGGAGAATGTTCTATAATTGGTCCTGCTTGCCAAGCTAGACTCATTAAAACCCTGGCACTTTCCCCGTTTTAATGACATGGCACACTGATCAGCTGAAGCCTAAACCACCCTTGTTAGTTTTTGGGGTAACGTCTGTGTTGTGCACATGTGTCCGCATAAAAGAAGCCTGTTGTCCCTCTCGGCCAATCAGAAACCACCCTGACTCCTCCAGGGGGGCGGGGCTTGAGTACATGTCAGTGAGTCTGGCCCAATAAGGGGAAAACTACATAAACAATGGGAGTGTAGGTGGGTGCTCTTGTTTTTGCATGCCAAGGTGGGCAGAAAAAAAAAAAAGCTCTTTCACTTTTGATGACGTATGGCGAATCAAACAAGTGCACCCACTTCAGAACAGAGATGAAAAGGGAACAGAAAAGCCAATCTCACGGTGAATACGCAAGCACACGGAGGGGTGTAGAGAGCGAATGAGGTGGTTTTTGGTTTGCGTCTACAAAGAATATTTCAGTGGTATAGTTTTATAGTGCATTAGTTTGGCAGGAATAACGTTAGAGGATAGGGTAGTACGATTTTAAGGTTATTTTGTTATATAATTAAAGACGGTGATTGAGTAAACACTGCGGTGATAGTTATAAAAAGGATAATACTGCCCTAACATGCCTTGGTGGCATGCAGTCATTCGAAATAGTTAGAAAGGATGCAGCAGAACCGGGAATAAATACTCCCGGGTTACAACAGAACGTAAAGTGGTGTGTTCCCTTGGTGTATAAAGTGTGTGTGTGTGTGTTTGGGTCGAACGCAAGTGGTGTGTGAATTTCTATTGATTGAATGATTGCAGAAATGCAAGTCTAATTTCAGGAATCAACTGGGGTTAAGCTAATTACACTATACACCCCTCCATACACACACACACACACACACACACACACACACACACACACACACACACACAAACCACTCCCAAACCGCTGACATAGACACAAAGCACATCCACAATGTTTCTCTCCACTCAGTTCTCCTCTTTCTTGGCTTCTTCCTTTTCTTCTGCTTTCTTGTCATCCTTCTTGGCCTCTTCCTTCTCCTCCTTTTTCTCCTCCTTCTTGGCATCGTCCTTCTTCTTGTCTTCCTTCTTCTTGTCATCCTTCTTCTTGTCGTCTTTCTTCTTCTCCTCGTCTTTCTTGGCCTCCTCTTTCTTCTCCTCTTCCTTCATGGGCTCAGTGGTGAGGATGATTTTACCAATGTTGTTCCTCTCTTGCATCCTACGCATGGCATCACCAACCTGAGCGGGAGAGAGAGAGAGAGAGACTGGTGAGGGTGTGGATGAGGAACGGTAGAGAGAGCAGCTTGACTGGCCATCTGCTGTGGTAAGAATATCTAACAAGCTGTTGACAGTTGATCTAATACTGAACTTCACTCACACACAAACACCCTTTATGAGATTCTTCATGTCTCCAATTTACTCTGACTCCAGAGAGTAAGGTGGCAGATGACCTCTAGCTACAAGCCTGTGGATTTACAGCAGTGAGAATTATGAACTGCTAAAATAGCATTTTATTGAACAGAAATTTGGAAACGCCCCTGAGTACCAGAAGTCTAGAGGGTCTTTAAAGGCAGGGTAGGTGATTTGGTTCAGAAACATTTGTTATGCTAGCTGAATGTCTCTTCACATCCTGATAGCAATTGCCTACGCTACCTTTAAGTTGGTGCATATGGAAAAAATACACAAAACTCCAATTCTGATTTCATGGACCATATTTACTGCAACTCACTAAAAAACAGTTTGAAAACAGAAAAAAATATATATATTTTATATAGTTTATTTCAGAACCATCAATAGGCAAAATGATTATTTCTTTCAAATGGCTAATCAGACAAATTTATGTACAAATGGCAATAATCTCAAAATGTCTGAATATCAGCTAATATTGTCCCATATATCGTCTATCACTGTTCCTGCTTGGCCAGTCCTCAAATCTAGATAGCAGTATAGCTTTAATTTTTTACAATTTATAAATAATAATAAAAATAAAAATTGATTTTTTGTTTATATTCTAAATTTTTTTACATGGTTAATTACATAAATTAAAACTTTTTATGATGTTGTAATTTTGTAATTGTAATTTAACACATTTAATATAATGATAAATACTTTTGTTTATATTTTATATACTAAAATTGATGATTCTCTCTCTCAGTCTATATATATATATATATATATATATATACACACACACACACACACACACACACAGACTATTTGTTTAATTAGCTAAGCAACTACAGTTTGATGTCCATAATGTCAATATATCCAACTATCAATCATATAATGCTAAAATGCAGATGAAGATGAATTTGTGCTCTTCCTCTTTCAGTATATCAGCAAGTCTCTGGTCAGTAAACCTGTCTCCCGCTTTGTTTTCCCCCCAGTTCACCTCTCCTTTACCACTCTACCAGCCTCTAACAACCAGCGCCACGGCAACAGCGAGCCATCTCCTAGCAACAGGGAAAAGCAACCTGGCCCTGACGATTGACTTGTGGACAGATTGAGGAAAGAGAATGAGACAGGAAATGAGAGCGAAGGACAGGGAGATCAACATACACAGAGCGCTTCAAACAGCTCTTCTTCTCATCAGCTCAAGTCTTGTGAAATATTCGCTTCGGTTGAATGCGAAAGCACTTCATAATTCTTTTTACGAATTTTCAATAAACACCAAAGTCTGACGAGGCTGATAAAAAGCCCGGATCGTCATAAAAGCATCAGCTCGCCGTCGCGCTCACTTACTGTAAGCAGGAAGAGACGTCTCCATAGCAACAGGAGAGATAAGAAAGGAGAAGAAACAATAGGGAACGATGGAAGAAAGAACAAGTGAGGGACGAGGCAAGAACGATTGATCAAAGAGTTGAAGGAGTACAAGGCATGAGTGGTGGTTGAGGTGACACATTCGTATATATTTAATCTCAATGGATTTCAACTTCCTGGCATAAATACACTCCCAGATATAATTATACTTGTGTTCTTTTCCCCAAAAACACATCAGCTCTCGTCTGACACTCATTCATTCACCTGTTCTAGGTGGGTAGGTGGAGTCAATTCGGGGCTTGATCTTGCCCTGTCTGTACAGGTCCATAACGGCTGCCATGGCCTGAGCGATGAGCTCGGTCTCAGAGTCCAGGTACCCCAGGTGAAATCCACACACCGAGCGGTTTCCCTGGATCAGGCTCAGGGTATGTACGGAGAACTGCTGGTACCAGGTCTTAGCCACCACAAACAGGTTCTTCTTCTGACCTGCCAACATGTTAGCGGCACCTGCAGGGTGCAAACACAAACATCGAGATGACACAGAAAACACAGATATACATCAGTGCATTAACATCAGGATTTTGGATCAATTCTCGCAGGATATTACTATGATTTATAGGATGGAAGGTATGACTGAAATGTTATTACAGCAGGAGTAATTTTCTATCACGGTAAGAGAAAATATTATACTATAGTTTGTTTATATATATTTGTTATACACACACACACACACAGTATGAGTCCATTGAGTTTTAACATACCCTCTATGGCGTGTGGTGAGATTGATGGGGGGTAGTTGAGAATGAATGGGAGAAAGTTACGAGAGAGGAGGCAATGCCTCAATTTGCGATATGACTGAATATGACTGGTTATGTTCGGCTGTGATTGGTTCATGCAATAAATCCCACCTCTTGTGATCAAGTGTGTTCGCGAATCATTCTGAATGAACAATAATAATGGAGTTAATGAAAAGACTAATTAAAAAAAATATAAGTAAACAACTCACACACATATAACCACTTTGTTAGGTCAAGATATGACGTGAAATGGCCCAAAGACTTGGATCTGTGGGAGTTTTTAGTGAGTAATCAACTTATATCTCCTACTGGACTGTGACCAATAGACCAATATTTGCCGAAAAACACAAAAATGGTTACAAGTTAACTGTTAAAAAGAAAAGCTGAACATAAGTTCAAAAATACAATATACTGTATAAATAGTTACTGCCTTAAGTTATTTTGAATGCAAAATGCATAAAAACACTAATTTGAAGAGATTCATGCTTAGCTTTAATAAATATTAATTACACTGTTAATGTAAAAATATTAAATAGAATAGTTTTTTTTTTCTTATTCTGATAGCGTAAGTAAAGTTTGTTTTATCAAGAAAATGTGACGATGACGAATTTATAATATACATATGTTTTTTTTTGTTCACACTTTTATTCAGCAAGGATACATTGATTGAAAGTGACAGTAAAAACATTTATAATGTTTAAAGATTTCTAATCCAAACAAATGCTGCTCTTTTGAACTTTCAAGAATCGCGAAAAACATGGTTTCATGAATTCTCCTAAAATGTGTTGTAAACTGCTTTCAACACTTGTAATAAAAAGAAATGTATCACCAAATCAGCATATTAGGATGATTTCCTGAATGATCACGTGACAATAAAAGACTGGAGTAATGACTACTGCAAATGTTAAAGTGTAATAATATTTCACAATATTACCATTTTACTGTATTTTTTGATTAAATGCCTTTGTGAGTGTAAGAGACTTATTTCAAGAATATTTTCAACAAAATAAAGTGGGAATGGTTTTATATTTTAGATATCCATTTGTCAGTGCCCGTTTTGGATAAATCAGTGAATTACATACTAAAAAGACATTTTGTCTCCAATTCAGGGGTCTCATTTAGAAATAATTGTGTATGCACAAAATGGGCATAGAAACATGCATACGCAATTTTCCACGCACATAACGTGATTTACAAAAAATAAACTTGGCGTAAATATGTACGCACCATACGGACATTCTAGACCATGCATACAAACTCTTTTTCCTGGACTGAGAAAAGTAATTAAGTAAACAGCGATTTTAAACTTTAAACTGTTTTCATGTCGATATACACATTTATATTAAATACTCCACTCGCATTAATGGAGATAAACACTGAAATTACATAATTTTACAAAAATTACATACATAATTTTTATTTTATTTTCCTGTGGTATGCTTTGTTTTTCATGACAGCGAGGAGTGCTATAGATGCACAATAATTCATCTTCAAACTAAAACTACAGATCACATGTTATGAGAAATATTTAGCGAGAACAATGATCAAAGATGCGCACTACTGGACACTGCTGGATTCAGTGGTCGAACGGTCCATTGTCCGGTATAGGACCAATGATAATAGCTTTCTGTACAACCGCAGCTGCACGGAGGTGTTGATGTCATGTGAAGGCATCTCAACAACATAATGAAAAATACCACTATATTTGAAGTATACAACTAGGAGAAAACGGTAAGATTTGCACGTTTCCTTTTTAAAATACTTTGTCAGTGACGAGCCGAATCAAACAATTGTATTTACACTGCAGTAAATATGGGCCTATCTGTTTCCACTAAAAATAGCTAAAAGATGTTCATCAGCAAAACTGCATACATTTAATTTGATTTTAATTGTTTAAAACAATTGAAATACTATTTGGCCAGTGTAAAGAATGAGATCAACTCTATTCTAAATATATATATATTTTTTATAAAACATAACAGGATACTGGATAATTTTTAGCAATAAAAATTTATGTGTAATGGCAACAAATGGCATTATAGTCCCCATCTCATATTTCCTTAATGTCTCGTTGATAAAAACGTTAACACAGGGTGGGAATAAGCATGGAAATGATATGCAGATGAGGTTATGCATAGTAAAACAATGCGTTGTAAGCTCCATATATGGTTATTTCAGGGATAAGTCGGGGTGGAGATGCACGTACACAAAATCTTCCCCTGACTGGGATTTATAAAGGGATTTTTGCGCATGTTCTGGCGTACGCATGGTTTTAGAAATCTGAAAACTTTTGTGCGTACGCAAAATCTAGCTTTTGTGCCTACGTACACTTTTAGGATGAAATCTACAGAGAGTTTTATAAATAAGACCCCAGATCTTCGGAAAAAAAAAGATCATATTTATAACAAAAGAATAAGTTTCTTAGGCATAAAATAAACCTCTTAATAAGTTTAAAACTTTTGTTTAATAGCTACACTAGTAAAAAATGTCTGTGTGTGTGTGTGAGAGAGAGGCGTCTGAACTGTGAGCATGTGCCTCGAGCATGAATAGGTATTTGTGTGAGTTTTCTGCATGTAAAATGTGTGTGCGGTTGACCGACGGGTGAATTATTGCTTAATGGCTCCCACAGTGAGCGTTCTTCATTTACAGAGGAATGACATGCCTCTCTGGCCCTCCTTCTCGCTCTCTTTCTCCCTTTTCCAACACTGCACTCTTTGACCCGTCTTCATTCGCTCACTGTCCGCACATCCTCTCGCATCGCTTCCCACGTCTGTCACTCCCTCGCTTGTTTTCTCCCTCTCGTTTTAGTGTCTCTCCACACGATTATCCCCTTCATTTCGCACATGTCTTCTCTTTCATTTCCTAACAGTCTAACCATCATTCTCTCTGTTCACTTCAAAGGTGGCATATTAGCATGCAATAAGATAAAAAAAAGGATACATTGGGACAAAAAAAGGATATTAGAGTAAATTACACTCTATCGTACCATTAGCGAGGGGGAAATGTACACATAAAGCAATGACAACCCTCTCTGTCTCTCTTTCTCACCACACACATATCAACACAAAGCGAGCTCTGATTTGGCCTGTGATTTGGACCGTGACCCAGTCTGCTACATTCGGACACATTCTGGGTTCTGTGTCAGATAGAGGAGCCATTGTTCTGATAAAGCAGGATAGTGGAAGAGAGTGAGCGAGAGAAGAGACGGAGGGACAAAGACAGTTGTGTGGGACTTCAGGACGCCATGTTTTTGAAGGGGTCTTGTTCAGGGTATTGTGTTTCTGAAGTTGATTTACTGTAATAAGTCACTGTCAAGCTATTCAGATTTATCAGCTGGACTCAATTTAACCAGTGAAAAACCTCAGCCGTTCAGATTGATACTGTAGCATTTGGTCGAGGCCACATGAAAAAACATGACGAGAGGAGTGTCCGCGAGCTGGTGGTCAGAGCGGCTCACCGTAGCTGACGAGCTTCCCCATTGGTTTCAGCAGGTTGTAGCCCTTATGGGTGTCAGAGCCTCCCAGAGGATCCAGAACAATATCCAATCCTAATCAATACACAGGAAGAAAGACACAGACGGTGAATGACCAAAAGTAATGTTCTTCTTGCATTAATTCATATTACACTGTATCTATAAAACTGTAACTGCTTGCCCAATTAACAGAAGTCTTAATTTAAAAGAGTGCATCTGTTTTCGTTTTAATATACTTAAGTTCTGAATTATTACAAATCTTGTGGTTTTAAAATTAATGTTAAGTATAGAAATTATATTAAGTATAGTATATATTTATTTAAAGTCAACATCAAAAAGGCGTCATTTTCATGGCAAAAATAGTTGAAAAATACAAATTATAACCAAATACAATAAAAACCAGCAAAAAACAAACACAATTAATTTTTAAAGCAATTTATAGTTAAATTTAAAAAATACATTAAAATAGAAAAAAAGTTGCTTTAAATTGTACACAGTATTTGATAATATTACGGTTTCAATTATTTATCAAAGTAATATAATTTTAGTAAGCTTGAGAGACTTCTTTCAAAAACTAAATTTTTTAATGACCCTAATATATTTTTATATATTTCTATTGATCAAAGAATCTTTATTTTATAAGAATCTTTATTTTATTATTGTGATGTTTTCAGCAATGCATGTCGATTGTGCTGTGTTTTAGTGGTTAGATAATTTGCACTGTAAAATAAAAGTTATTTGTCTTTAAAGCTCCACTGCAAACAGCAAGTTTAGCACATCAGTGTATTGCTGAAGTTCCTTATTCAACAGTTCTTTATGGTTAACGCTGCGATCGTGTTGTTGAGTGGAACGTCATCGATGTGAGGGACTGTGTTTTACATCTCTAAGACGGTTATGGTCAGAGGAGTAAATCACATAAATGTTCAGTCATGGAAAAGAGCCAAACAAAAAAAGGAAGGAACTTGTTTTGTACATTTTTGTGAGGAGACAAAAGATTTAACAATGTTTTATCGGACACAGTATTAAGAGTTACAGCTGACACACACACAGCAAAACCTCAATAGACAGAGTGGACAGATGGAAGTTTAATATACACAACGGTCCCCTTGCTAACAGCAAAGCAGAAGCTTCTTATGTTAGATTTCCATTCTGGCACTATATTTACAAGGCTATTTGTGCACATAACACCCAAAGTAAAAACTACAAACTGAAACCATTTACATCTATTTATTTGTGATGATTAGTCATTGGGGGAACATGTTGCATTTAAAATGATGTTTAATTATTAACAGGTGGTCTTAAAACAAGTTTATTAACCACAAAATCAAAAACGTCTTTTAAGCTCACTAAGGCAGATCAGCAATGCAGTAACGAACAGAAATATTGTGAAATTTACTACAATTTAACTAACAGGTTTTAATTTCAGTTCATTCTAAAATGTAATGTATTCCTGTGAAGCAAAAGCTGCATTTCCAGCATCATTACTCTAGTCTTCAATGTCACATGATCCTTCAGAAATTATTATAGTATGCTTAAATAAAAAACCCCCTATTATTACTATCACTTCAACATCAACACATTACCATTATACCAATATAAATATAAAAACATATCTTTAAGGTCACTTTGATCAATTTAATTTGTCCTTACTGAACACTGATAAAAGTATACATTTCTTTCAAAAAAAATCTTGACCCCAAACTTTTGAATGGTAGATCATGTTCTTAAAGCTGGTTTACTGTGTGAGTGCTCACCTTTGGGGCTGATTTTACGGATCTCCTCACATAATCAAGTGTCCCGGTAGTCAATGTGTGCGTGACTCCGCCCCTGGCTGATGACCTCGTGCTTGCCTGGGCCGAGGGAGATGCCAAACACGGTGACATCATTCACCGTTTTACACAACTGAGTGGCAGCAATACCCACCCCACCTAGAGAGGAAACAAAAATTAAGAAAAGTGAGAGAGAGCCCTGAACACAAAGTATTTTCAGCATTTTCCATCTCAAAAACAAGAACAGAAACATGCAAGCAAAGGGTACAGCAGGACAAAACTCAGTGCTGCCATATGACCTTAAAGACGAGCACCCACCCACACATGTACAAACATTAGGACCATTGTAGCAGAGTACCATTATCCTGGTTTAATTTGCAAGTGCTTTCAAAGACAAATAACTTTGATCAATTTATTAATGGATTTTCTAGTGTTTTTCTTCTGTGGAGGAACACAAATTTATCAGAAAAAAACTCATGAACATAAAAGGTTAACGTTTAAACGCAGTGGTTTATGGTGAAAGTTTTTATGAGAACTGTTTACTGCGTACACAGTCTGCTACCGTTACTACTGAAAATACAGCAACAGCAAACATCTTTAAGTCATTTCAAAGCATAGTACTTTTAGTGCCAAGCTTTAACCTCAAGTCTGAGAGAGGCTCCAGGACAGCAGGTCACACAAGTCACGAGTTCTGTCTGGGGTCTAATGTCTTAAAGATGCCATTTACATCAGACATAGATTTGTGAGCAGATCCATTTAATCTCAATTTTACTGCGTGTCTTGTGTGTGTGTGTGTGTGCTTCAAAGGTGTGTGTGTGTGTGTGTGTGCTTCAAAGGGAGCAGTAGAGCCGAGTACTTAAAAGGTCCTAGTGCATGAACCTACAAAGGGTAAAGCTTATCTAATGACAAAATTAATAGTAGCGCACATACAGTATGTCCAGTGATATTCATAAAATGTCATCTCATCAAGTGCTCTAGGCTTTGGATTGTGAGAAATGATGCTTGCAAACGACCACAACACACACACACACACACACACACTTTTAGTCAGCCCCTGTGAATGAATAGGATACAAAAACTAAAATCACTTTTTATCGTAAAATAAATAAACTAAAATAAAAAGCCAGGAATGAGTAACAGGCATGCAAAAAATAATACAATACATAAAACAGGTAAAATAAAAGCAAAAACTAAAACATACAATAAAATATAAGCCAGAAGTGAGTAACCGCATGCAAACCGGTTGTTGTCGATAAACAAAGTATCAAACTATAGACAAAAATGTATATTTTTTTTTCTATAAAATAAAAGAAAAGAAAAGAAAAAAATATATGATACACAATACAGGCTGACGTTCGAAAAAATTAAGTCAAATTTCCAGAAGCTTAAAATAAAATCAAGTAAAAATAATAAAATACTTAACCTAACTCGCGTAGTACAGGTACCTAGTTTTTAAAAAAAACAAAAGGATTTGTAGTGTCTTTATAACCTATTGGTACAATAACACACTGAAGCAATTGCATGGTTTGAGAATGCTACCGTCAAACGCTACAATTTGTGTACAAAATGTAAAATACATGTACTTTTTCTTCCCACTATGCCTGTAGAAAGGAAAATGTTAATCTGTCCACAACGTACAGAACAAGGTATACAGTACATACACCACTGCCAAAGTCCAAGTAGCTTTTACTCTGAGAGAAAATCAGCTGACAGTTCGTAGGGGCGACACTGAATCTCTGTAGTGCTCATATACAGTAATCTTCTTCTGTTCCATCACTTTCATTAAACTGGCCCTCTCTTCCTCGCCCTATTCACCTCGCTAGTGAATGAAGTTTTGTGTTGCCATGCAACTCGGGAAGAGTTGGTTTCTCTGAAAGCAGCAGGACCGCCAAGTTTCTCATCATCGCTCACAATGCATAGAACACCCTGCTGTCTCTCCCGTCTCTCCTATGGACTTGTGTTGTGTGCGGTGCCATGCTGCCCCACGACCACTGTAGCTCCGATCAAAGACCTGTTATATAGCTGCAATAGGATCCCCCTGACCTCACCCCACACACATAACACAGACAAAACGAATCTCTGTCATTTGTAATCTCACTTAGTCTTATGTGTGAATTTTACTATTCCCCCAACACTTATGAAAGAAACACAATACTCCTGCAAAAATATGAAATCTAAAAATATACATATACAGGGCAAGGCTGCATTTAAATATATAATTTAGGTGCAATGGCTGCATTTAAATATTTTTTTAATTAAATTAATATATAATAAATAATTTAAATATAAATAAATTCGAACTCAAATAACAAAAAAAACTAAAAGACATACAAATAATGGTTTTTTGGGTTTTTTTTCGCCCAAAGTAAGTGTTGGCCATACTAATTGGTGTTAACAAAACATCATTGGTAAAGGAAGCGTCTTTCTTTATTTATTTCATTTAATGTTTTAACTTTCTGTCCAAGAGGACAGTTATTGGCCAGAATAAGCTACAAGATAAACCCGCCTCTAAATAGCATGCTAAAACAAAAACTGTAGTTGGTCACTTCAGGAGGTCTCTTTCTGTCCAAGAGGACAGTTATTGGCCAGAATAAGCTACAGTGAGGACCAGACCATATGTCGTTTAGTCAAAGGTCCTGGCTATAAGTGAGGCTTCTGAGGCAACACTGTAATTGAAAAGTAATCCCAAACAAAGGGTTTCTGAATAAAATATAAGTGCACTGATCAAACTGACTCAGGGCTTTTGTGGAGAGCAAGAGAAGAAGAATCCGTAGCTACATATGCAGAACTCCATATGCAGATTCTCCTGTTTAATTCAAAGCATGTGTTGCACTTAGGATTGTGTGGCATTTTTATTTAAGAAATTAAGTGCAATGTTCATCTAATCAGGTCGTTCGAGGGTGAAACACACGCACAGTGAACTCTTTATGCTTCCTTCTATCCACACATTCATATCACACACACCCACACTAGCAGCCAACAATCTCGGCCACAACAATATTACGCTCCCCATCTCAACCCTCCTCTAGCGAGAGGGAATTTTCCACCCAAAACCCTGAGGATTCTGCAGATTCCCACATACGAGCACTCAATCCCACACCCTCAGTGCAAATAGAGGACACAGAGAGAAAGAGACTTTGTTTCACTGCGAGTTGTTGTGACAGGGATTAAAAGTGGATGCTGTAATGTGTGCTAATCTATAAACAAACTTCTCGTATCTGATTCTAGACTGTTCACCATTCTTCAAAACGGTTCTCAAATCAGCACTAACAGGCAAAGGTCCAGCAACACCAAATAAAACAGCTAGTGAGTGTCAGTCGAATTCAAGTGAGTCACACACCAATCAGACAGATAATGGGCATTATTTGGCGCTGTCACATGAAAAGGCTGTTAAACTCTCCGCTCTGGATTTGTTTCTGGACGTATTATAAAAAAGCGCCATAAGCTCCTATATGACATTTTCCACATGTTCCACACCTTATAGGGGGCAGTTGGGCTTATGCTACCACACTGGACAGGCTAGAGATGTAATGGCAAAGGAACATTTCAGAGGAATAAATTAAAGTGTCAATTGCGACACATCAATTTACAATGTAAAATGCCAAAAAACTTGACAGCTGTGCAGTGTTGCCCAATGTGACCTAAACCACATCTTTATCTCGCCTAAAATGCATAAACAAATTCAATGAAAATTAACAAAAGAAATAAAAATGACAAACCAAATCATAACTAAAAATCATATAAAATCTATTCAAAGGCGTGAATAAATTACAACGACTCATTTTTGGTATCAACTAACCTTTTAAAAAAATTACAGGGGCACGGGGGGACAGTACAAGATCATTAGAAATCAATTCTATAAACCTAGCAGATGGTGATCTGCTCCGTTCCTAGAGTGGTAATCTGGAATGCTGGTTGGGTTAGCGTGTAATGTTTGTTTATTTACAAGCGACGCCGCCCATTGGAATCATGGCTTTCTTTTAAGGCTTTCCAGATAAAACAAACTATTATACCAAGTAGGAGTTCTTCACTTTTTATAGGCGTTACACCTCCAAATGCGCTGTAGTCTAGTCACAGCCCACTTTCAAATACTTTGATTGATCTAGTCACAAAACAGTTTGGACCGTGTTTACACCTGTATTTATCGATGTGCTTGTTGTGATACAGATACTTTTCATGCAGCCTAATTAAAAGACCAGACCCGCTTCAGTTCCCTTGGCGCTGTTGCTGAATGGAAAAGAATGACAAGCATCAACTAAGAAACTCAAAAGTATTTTTTTTTATTTTGAGGTTTAAAAAAATTCCTTTGAAGACAATACATATATATTAGACCTATAAATCATGCAGTCGTGCTACATATGAAGGTGCAGTCTGACAATTCTCACTCTCCGTGAAACTCAGAGGAGAACAACACATTTCCCATTTTGACAGCACAATTCAAAACACATCCTGTGCACTGAGATACAAAGGGACCTTCCCCCCCACCTGCAGCATATCACACACGCACACACTTCAGGCATTCACAGACCCACCGACAAAAACAATCTCAAAAAACATAGGAAAACCTACAAGCACTAAACAAAGGACGATGGTTATAATTATGAGAAACCACGATGTGCATACATTAACTACAGACTAATCATCTGTGATTGACGCCCCATCTCAATGACTGACCGAACCAGAGACCTCTAATTTATTTATGGGGGTTGCGGTTTTTGATTTCTCGGCAAAATATGTGTGTATACAAACTAAAGTTTGTCTGAAAAAACATTCCCTGGTTTTCTCTTTTAAGGTGTTGGTGGCGGGGCAACGGAGCTGTTTTCGCGATTGGTTGAGGAATTCTGTGTTCTGCACAACACTCCAGTTGAACGAGGACGCGTTCCTTCCAGCCCGAGCCAACGCTTCATCCACACCCACACTGTCTGATGTATACGTCCCATAAGCCATTCACAGGGGGATATCAGACACATTTAAGACACGGCAGAGGAGGGAATATTAGAATATTTTCAGTCCGTTCGTTGGGCGTCTCATTCATGAGAACACAGAGCAGAATTGATGCCTGTGTATCTAATTCGTACATCCCTTTCTTAAGTACAACTGTCATACTAAATGGATGCTGGAGGGAATTCATTCACGAATGGTTTTATGTAGAATTTACACAAATACGCACGGTTTGTGTGTGTTTTTTTCTGTCATGCTCATTGTTATTACTCATTCAAAAATAATGGATGAGATGTCCAAGATATCAATAATTATACAAACATATACCACTAAAACGTGAACATTAGTTCACTACGACTCGTGCACAGAAACCACTGAAACATGGGACAACTCATATCATATGCCTTTTCAAGGATGACTGCATTGCCTTGCCATGCAGTTAAACAGAAGTCCTACAGGCCCTTCTCAGTACAAAGTTAATAAGTTAATGTAAAACAAAGATGCGCATACAAAACACTGCCATACCTCCACCAGGGTATTTCATTCAATGTGAAACTTAAAAAACAAAAAAAAAAACGCTTTGTTAGAAATTGTTTTATTAGGACTGAAAGGCCCTTTCAGGGGCCTTAGGAGTCTCTTTAAATGAATGTTCATTTTACCTAACTTTTGTAATGCCAACGATTCTACTTCTAACTACAAGTTTTGTCCTGTAACTTGGAATCCAGTAACAGGACTACAACTTCAAAATAATATACCCAGCTCTGCATTGTCACATCAAGCAAGACATGTAAGCCCAAAAAGACAATTTTGTAAAAAATTTTTACAGTAGTTTGTGCTGTGACCATGGGGTGCTTTGGCTTCTAATTACACTAATCAATCACTGGCTTTAACGGTTGTCTTGCAATCATCTCTTTAGCTTAAACAATACCAAACAGAAATACTTCGAACATCAAATACTTCAAGTATGACCAATGTTTTGCAATTTTTCATTTTTTAAACACGTGACACTGGATTTAATTTTAATTGGCTGTTGGCTTTCTAAGCAGTGCTGTCAGGCAGGAAAACGGCTGTGTGTTATGCCGACTTTTTATTATGAGATTGGCATTTTAAATACTGGTCTATCTCGCAGGTATGTGGAGGGCATACCATACCAGAGCAGTTTGTTCAAAGTTTGCACATTTTATCAGCAAATTTGTACGGATTTTAGCTACTCCCCTCAGTCTGATTTCAGGTATTTCACTAGCTTACCCACCATGTTCTCACATGGGCCGCTGTGACCCTATCATTGTTTAAATTGTGGTTTTTTTTTTCATATTGTTACCACAAAAAAGTTCATCAGCCCTGAAACTGTGTATTCCCTTACTTTTGGTTATATATATTATAGACCCTCATGGATAAAAATTACACACTTAAAACCCAACACTGTAATGCATCCCATTTTGGGGGGGGGGGGGGGGGGGGGGGGGGGGGGGGGGGGCGGGGGGGAGGGGGGGGGGGGGGGGGGGGGGGGGGGGGGGGGGGGGGGGGGGGGGGGGGGACTAAATCATCAATTAACACACACTAACAACAACCTACACACAACACGACATTCTATTCCGACTAGAAAACCCTTAATCACTTTAAATTTTGCATACTTAAATGACTAATTGTGGAATCACAGTTTAACAAAACAACTATCATCCGAAAATCTGTCCACCTGTTGTTTTCAATTACGGCCAAAGCAGTCGTTCTTCCAGCGCGCGACAGTAGAACAGTGCCTACGTTTCTAACTAACAGATGCAAAGGGACTGTCGCTTGTATAATATTAGTGCTAAAGATGGGTTTGAACACATACAGGAATATCCTCTGAGAAAATAATAAACTATTCAATCCTGCACCTGCCACTACAGTGTCTCCCCCCCCGTTTACCCAAAGTTCATTATTTAGAGAGCATTGGTTTCCCCAACACACACCCCAACACATGCGTACACTGCAGGAGAGAGAGAGAAATCCCTTAGAGACGACACTTGGAAATAGTTAACTGCCACAAGGGACTCACTGATCCACTCCCACGAATGACGATGGGAGCACATAATTAAATGTAAACCACTACTGTACTCCCTCGCCGCTGTAAAAAGCCCCAGGGCTCCCTTTTGGCCAGCTGCAAGAACCGTATATACACGAACACTTCCGCACACCTCCTGCACATGATGGAGGTGTCTCTGTGCTGCAGTGCATGAAAATATTACTACATTATGCTGCATGTACATCCCGTTATGAAGCCTGTTATACATTTGCATAATCTCCACAGTGCGACACACACACACACACACACACACACACACACAACACACACCACACAATTACCGGCAGCCATATGGATGAGCACGCTCTGGTTTGGACGCAGGTGCCCAAGTCGAAGAGCATCAAGTAGGCGGTGATGTAATTGACAGGAGTGCCCGCCGCCTCCTCAAAGCTCATGACCCTCTGGCATAAGGAAGTGTGTGTGGTCGCCACCACTACTACTTTCCTGCCCACCATACCGCTCCGGTTCAGAACCAGGACCTTATCACCCACCTACAGACAAGAAAACAGAGAAACATTCAAGGACCATTTGGATAACATCGCTGGAATCTTTCAGAAACATATGACCTCCTTCAGGGTTTCATGCACAGTCACTACAGCAGCACTGCAACAAAATGTTGAATATACGTCAATAAACATAAAGAGTTGTTTTCGAGAAGATGCGATAATACTCAGAGGAGCTGTTATTTATTTGTTCATTTGCTGTTTTGCGTAGGGTTGGAGTTTAAAAAAAAAAAAAAAATTTTGGCAAGACAATCAACAAAATATCACAAACCTTAATGATCTCTTGTCAATACCCTTCAATAAATACACCACAACACAGTAAGAAAAACTCAACGAAATATACTAACCTGAATATTTGAATATTTGAACTGTACAGCACGCCATCTGGACTATTTTTTGCTAATCTTTTTATCTTAGAGCAGATAAATGTTCCCTTCATTTAGAGTTGTTTGATAATATCAGTTGTAACAGAAAATCCTTCAATTACCTTGGCGACCCCCCCACCCCCACCACCACATACATACACACACACACACCCACACACAGATACAGGAAAAACTCACTGAGCAAGACTCCACTACTTCCTTTGGAATGAAGAGATACAAGGAATGCAAACACACACACATTTGTAGCACATAAATCTGAACCACCCATTAGTGAGTTTGTGCAGAGCTACATTGGTTTGTTGCATAATCAAACCTATACATGACAATGCATAATCTAATATTTAGTGAAATGGAAATTCACTATTTCCTGCATGCTACTGGGAGCTTGTGAATTTTAAATCAAAATTGACTTTCAAACTTGATCCCCCAGTGAAAGGATATATTTATTTCTGGTTGAGTAGGCTGGACTTCTCATCATTCAGGTATTTTAAAACCCCGCCCCTTTCTTACAATCAAACACAAGCATTTCAGACAGGCCTTCATCCAATCAACAACCGAAGGATGATAGAACTAAATCCCCACAATAAACTTTTTTTTCCTTTTTCAATAAGCTGTTTCTTTTGGATGTATGATCCAATTCAGAAGAAAAGGTCTGACGCTAATTCCATTACATCAAAATTTTAAGGTGTACACATGTCGGACAAAGCCAAGCTACAATTGTGATATTTAGGTCTGTTAGTCTGACTTCACCAAAAACCTGACCAATACCAGTTCAACTGGACTAATGCACTTACATGGCATTTTTATTGTCAATTTCTTAGTTCCCATTATTTTGCACCCCATTGCCTTTCAATGTATTGGCAAAAAGAGAGTTCAAAAATATCTTGGTGTTCCCACAGAAGAAAATAATAGTTTTGAACTAAATGAAGCTGATTAAATGGCGATTTTTTAATTTTTGGGTGAACTATCCCTTTAAACACAGTACGAGCAATAGGTGGCACCCACTAATAAACCTCTAAAGAATTGCACAGTCTAATAGTCTGCACCACTAATGGTCCATGTTTTCAAATCAGTGGTTGAGCCAGTGTTGTTATATCCAACCCAGTCAAGCTGCTCAGAAAAAACAAAAAACAAAAACAGATTGCCATTCTGTTTGGTGTTGCTGGCGCCAACAAGCGGCACACTTTACTTTTAAGCGGTTTACAAGATTCATAAACCAGTGACACTGACTGGTCTGACCTTTGTAACTTGCACAAAAAACATTCAACACTTATATCCCGTCCTCCACTTGTGTATTTTCTCAATCACTAGCATCACAAACATCCCACTTCCTCCACCCACTCTTTCTCCATCTATCACTCCTTTTCATCTCTCATCTCCCCGTCTTTCTTTATTTCTAAAGATCAGTTCCTCTCATCGGGGGGGCAGGCAGATCCTTCAGCCTCAATGAGCTTGAGAGAAGACAACACACACAGCCGGAAAACAACCTCGCTCTTCATTTCTCTACCTGAGGACACACAAAACTTGGCACCAAGGTTCAACAGAGCTTCAGAACCACACACAAGATTTCTCAAAAGCAAAATGCAAACACCAATATACCCAGCGCTTCCCTCACAGACAGGAAGACACGCACACGTCTAATAGGCCCAAGAGACGCATGGGCATCCTTGTCTATACAGTCCAATTAGAGAGCGGGACTACTCCCAAGCCGATACGTCTGTGCCCCAGTTCATCTCTCCTCACGGTTCTCAGTCTTTCCTGTCTCTCTCTCTCTCTTCTCGTCTTCCCCACGTCTCAGTCTTGCTTTCTGCCATTCCTCTTCTTCTTTCTCCTTTAATTGGACTTTCTGCACATCACAGATCGATGGACACTTAAGTCTTGGCCAGGAACTGTGATCATGACTCACCATACGGGGAAATCAGCCCTCTTCCCCCTCCTTTTTTCTCTCTCTTTCTTCATCAGACTTGCAAAACAGTCACACTTGTGTCACTAACTCATCATACTTTGTATTCTGTGCTTGCGCTGAACACACACACACTTTTCAGCTGAGATTGCAAAGATCAAGGCCAGCTGAAGGTCTCGTGAGATGTCTGTCACTGGCTGTGATCCTCTCCCATGTCTCTCCAGTCTCTTCCTGTCCTGTATGCATGCACGTACACACTTAAACACACATGCTCTCTCACACACACAGACTTTGAAGGGTAAAGTGGCTCTCTCTAATGCATTTGGCTCATACAATACATCTGTCGGCGAACTTCTAATCTTGTTGCTGTGGAAATGAGCGGGATTCTGCTCCATAAAGCTTTGCGGTCTCCCAGCACTGATTTTGTCTATTCTGTTTTGTTTGTTTTGTATGTGGCGGCAGTAGCCCTGCGGTTGAGGCTCTAAGCTTCTAACACAAAGGACGGCAGCTCAAAATCCCACATGGGGTGGAGAGATATTGAGATCACAATCCTATTTTATCACCTCTGTGCCTTTGAGCAAGACAGCTTAACCACCCCCGCATGCTCCAGGTGGGGTGCAGTCCATGCAAAAATAAACTGTTGCTTTAAATTGGAACCATCTATGAAACAGCAACTATTTTATGGAGGAACTAATTCACTAAATATTTCTGCTATATTTTAACTAATTACCTGAAATATTCTGATTACTGATTTTCTAATTTTTATTTTAATATTAATTAATATGAAAAAATTAGCTTTATTTTTCACTTGCATGTTAATTGGTATCCACCAAGCATTGTAAAGAAATGGTTAGTTATTTTGCAAAATATAATATAATTTATTTTTACTCTCCCTAAAGTTCTTTTAAATAACTTTATTTTTAAATACCACAATGATTTTATAATTACTATTCATGCAGCTTAATGACCTCAGTCTAATTGGAGAGATTACATGGAATATTTATTCTTTTCCCCCTCATTCAGTGTTTTTTTTTTCCTTCAGTTTTTCTTTTTTTTTTTCTGGGCCTGCAGAGATCCTAACCCCAACCCTATGAACTAGAAAAGGCAACAAAGTGACGAAAATGGTGACCAGTACAAGACTTAAGATATATAATGTCCCCATTATATATTAATATTACATGCATATTATGCATTTTTCCATTATTAAATTCCTATAAATTGCAATATTTTTAACTACCAACTTGCCACATTTTTTTTTTTACCAAATCTTTTTACTTTTTTTTTTTTTTTACCACGTACAAATATAAAATCATATTTTTAATATACTTTTAAAACTATAAGCATTATATGTTTTAAAAAAACTTAATGTTAAAAGTTAAAATACTTAAAATGCACAGTGAGGTACAACTTCATCTATTTATTATTGCTCGTTTTTACGCTGCACCTAATAAAACTGAGCTTAGAGAGTCATTTTATTCTCATCCGCGTCGTTTTATACCCTACAATTGTTAAACTAGGTCATACTTCCATCACAGCACCATTACTGTTTCCCACTTCTGTAACCACTCTCTGCACATCGTGAAACACTGTTACCTCTCTTATTGTATTGTGACATTACGGCTCAGTAAATGTTTTTTATTAATTTTTCCACCCTGATCACTCTTATAGTACCACTAACTGAACAAATCTCAGCCTACGTCTCATAAACCCATAACTCTTCCTTTATGGCACCGTTAAACTGCTCTTAAATGCGAGTACTTGAAACCATGTCAGGTTTCCATGTCAAAAACCTGGGTTAAAACAGTTTCTTGATCAGAAATGGTACACCACACCATCAGCATTCAGCTATAGAGGCTCGTGTCCCTGCTGTTCACTTACTGATATTCACTGCATCGCTGTTTATCACATCGACCTGTCAAATCACACCACACACACCACACACCACAGACAGAGGGGGAGAGGGAGAGCGAGAGAGAGAGGAAATTCCAGGCTGACAATGTGGTCCAGAGGAAGATAATTGTGAACAGATGCATCTGATCCTCGCAGCAGAACTCTGATAAATATTGTGTGTGCGCACAAGCAACAAGTTACATGAATTATTCATTACGAAAATGCTAATATAGACAGCGAGTGGGCACAAGAGAGCAGTTTCAGAATAACATCTGTCAGGTCATGTGAGATGAGGTCACGGCCTTTTAGTGTCCACCTCTACAGTGGTGTGGTGCAGAGCCAGCGTCTCAAGCTCTTCCTCCAAGAAAGAGTCATTTACCAGACGCCACAATCAGCAGATTCCTCACCTCACATGCTCACCAAACAATGTCAGCTTTGCCAAGCTCCATCAGGTCTCCCAAAGTGAGAAGAAGCGATTGTTTGCTTGCTGACATGGTAATACAGAGAGAGCGAGAGAGTGGCCAGTGATCTTTTAAATTCAATATCGGTGACAAACGAAGCTGAGGATGGGCTGGACCATTATCATCCTCCTCCGCATCACCCAACAGCCAACGCCTAGTGCTCGCTCTCTCTTTCCCTCTCTCGTGTTAACACACGCTCAGGCTTTAATCTGCATTTCACACAATTCTTCAACATCCTACCTCGACCGCTTCTCATTAAGCGTGTTTATTCTCGGGTAATACAAATATCAAATCCTTTCAAACAAACTCTCACACAGAGAGCCGGTGCATGACGTTGCCATGATACGTTGCCATGGAGACCAGCGCAGCGACCACCAGGCATGACTCATCGATTTGTTCACATGGAGCACATAGAAAGTCAATTAGTCCACGTCATACTAGACTCCGCCGTTTTCTGTGGAGCTGAGAGAGTAACCCGAGAATTACATTTATTTATCCTATTTAATCGCATAGATATCCGCCGGCCAACTGTATCAAATATGGTAATTATAAGAAATTGACGTTTATATAAAAGGAAGAAAATAATTATTGTTTAAAGAGGCCAAAAACGAAGAGAAGAGACAGAAAAAAATCTGGCAGGAATGATGAATGATGTCAGAGTGTATGTCGGTGTCACAATGCGCGAGGCAGATGACAAAGGGCGCGTGCGATTAGCATTTTCCCCCTCTCGTGCCTCGCCCTTTTTTCTCTGCGTGTGTGGGAGAGTCTTCCACGAGCCCACTTGACACCGCTATCGCTCGCACAGATTGCTAAAAGTGCATTAAACCCCCACTGAGAGCAGAATTTCGCTACTTGTTAGAACGTTTAGAATTAAACGCGCACGTGCGCGCATGCGGCGCGTCTCAGGTGCGACTTCGCGAGCGCTGAGAGAAAGAGGGGCGGTGGTTCAATCACACAGAGACGCGACAAAATAAACGCTTCCATTCTAGGAAACGACAGAAGCTGTGAACGCATAACTGTGTACAAAAAGTATCATCGGGCGGTTTGTTACTTTCAGCTCAAGGCGTACACAAGCAAAGCTCACTCTGCCGTGAACGTTTAGCGTTCCGGCCCACTGCTCGGGTCAGCGCGACAAGAGCTCCGGTGATTCTGAAATGAGGACTATCGGTGCCCCTCCCGCTCCTCTTTTGTCTCCGGTGGCGAGTGAATGTGACAGGAGTTTGAGAACGAGTTGTCTCTTTGAATGACTGGCATTATTTTGCACAGAGTATGAACTGTAAGCATTGCGGAAACATTTTCATATCAACAAACACGTCAAATGTGCAATAAAATAAACAGCGTTAATGAATAAATGGCTGTATAGATGAACTAAGCGATGAGTTTACTCACTTTTCTGTCAGTCACGTCTTCACCCGACAGCCTCGATGATCCCGGAGCACTCCATGCCCGGGTTACCGGCGGGGACGGGAGCCGGTCATACAGACCCTGTCTCGCCATAAGATCTGCGAAGTTCAGCCCGCACATTTTCACGCGCACCATCACCTCGCCGCTCTTGAGCTGGCTTCCCTTCTTTCACTTGGAGCTTCACCTTATCATAGCCGCCGTAGCCGGTGAGCACCAGAGCCCGGTAGCTGAACGTGTCCTCCTCTGGGGCGTTTCTCCGCGGCGGTGCGCTGGGGTGTCGGCGGGGCAGCGGCCTCGGTGGAGGCGCTGCTGGGGCGGTGGGTCTGGCTTGCTCTCGGTTTTGGGGGACTCGGCGGGCGTCTTGCTTTCTTGCTGCTGCTGCTGCTGCTTCTTTCTGCTCCGGCATTTTTGCTGCTGGGCGGGTGCGTCTTCGCCGGACATGTTCGGATTTTGAGTCGAGAACTTTTGAGGGAGAAAGACTTGCGTTTGTTTTCCTGCCTCGGATAATGCAGACTCAGACGACCTCGAGTATTCGAGCTGTTTCGCGCGCGTCCACTGTTTTCTCAGCCTTTGCAAAAAAGGATGCTCGAGCCTGAGAAGGTGGATGACAGGGAGACAGAGAGAGAGAAAGAAAGGGAGTGGAAGATGCAAACTCACGACGAGTAGTGAGTGACCTGAGGCTCTGACAACTATTGAGAATAAACGAGGCGTGGCGAGCTGCAAAGCCCGGAGAAATGGATTTAAGGGGGGGGGGGGGGTAATGGGTTGACGAGTCCAATGAGGGAGTTTGTGTGCTGACAGGCAGCTGTGCTGACTTCAATTAGCAATGCAGTAAAGCTGTTTTTACAATACTCAGCTGAAAGTACACACAAGAGAATGAGAGGAATTTTGGCTGTGTGAATACACTTTTCACAAAATTAATATTTTTCTTCTTTAGGAATGTGCGCCGTTGAAATGCAACCAGTATTATATAAGCAGAAGCATTTTTTTTATCTATGCTTCGTAATATTTTAGTAGTAAAGTGAATGATTGCTTTTAATTAAGCTTTAGAAATGAATATGTTTTGTTGTAAATATCTATCATAAATCCAAAAATTAAACAAAAATAAATCTGGTAACAAAATAATTTTACAAAATCGTCCATTCCCTTATGTCCCACTTCAGACAACAATAACTGATTTAGTTTTGGACATTGGAAATAAATATATACATCATAAACAGAAGCAAAACAAACTTTTTCTGCCAAATGACACGCGCAAGAGTTTCTGTTATTCAGCCGCAGACAGGAGGCTGGATAAGTTCATATTAGCGTAAGGGTAATTTTCATACAACCTTATCTCCAGTTAGTTGGTTTATTTCTTCTCTGGCAATGTATATATAGTTTCCAAGAGCAGCCACATCATTTATCATTAATTATTCGCCAAGCAACACATGGACTGTAACAATTTATGTTACAGGGAGCGCAAGTAAAGTCAAAAGTGTATAATCATAGTTTATTTGTAGTTTAAGACCATACACGAGACAACAGTTCAATTAAAAGCTAAGGAACCGTTTTTAAAAAAATGTAAATTAGGGTACGTCTTTTGATGTATTCACATTGTCATGCTTTTTTTTTTTTTTTCCCCTCAAAAAATTTACCACATATTCATATTTCCTGTCCATGTGAGGGGTACACAATGCTTTTCCTATGAAATCAACAATGGTTGCACAGATTGTTTTGGGTCGCTATTTTGTGTAAAAAACGAGGTGTGCATGTGCCCCAGCGTGATCGCAGCTACCCATGTTCTAGTTCCAAGTGTTGTTTTTTGTTAGCATGAATGTAGCAGAACGGATGTGTGCATCTGCGGAGCATGTGGTGAAGAGGCGATGCTTATGATCATGTTTGTGTGCAACCAGAGGCCAAGAGGAAATGTCTCTTTATTCCTTCTATTCTCCCAAGACCGAGCTGTGACATCACAGTAGTTCACAAACCTTGTTAACACTTGAAGCGGTGCTTTGTGCTCATGTGTTTGTGAGTTCTTTGACAGACTCTGTCCAACGCAGGCATGGCTTTTTTCACTCTCAATCAACCTCCCACCACACCCCATCACACTCCCCCCACACCGACATACCGGCCAACACTGCCATAGTAAAGGTACACTGAAACTGCACTCTGACTCTCTAACAAGTGCCAAAGGACATGCTCTTCACGAGAAACAGGAAGTGAACTGTGGGTCACGGGGCTGAATGAGGTTTTTAGAAGCTATGCAGATCAAGCTTATAAGAATAATATTCAATCCTGAATTCGAGTCCCTTTTTATTCACGGGGGTCACCAGCATTCTAAGAAAGTCCTAACAAAAATACATTGCTTTTAGAACCTGAAAACTAGTGATCGTTGGAAAAACAACCTAATGTTCCTGCTAACTGTTGGGCTTAGCTGCCTTGAGGCTCTGGTCCTAATCTTTGGCAATTAAATGTACTTGGTGTTGTGTGTGGGCCAGTCTTTCCCCGTAACTGCCCATGGTGACCAAAATCCGCTAATGGGCTAAGCGGGTCGGGCAAAAGTCACCTTCTGGCAAGCACACCCTTGCTTTTGCCAAATACATTTACATTTAGTCCCATGATGCTTCAGATTGCTTTTCATCCAAAAGCAACTTACCATTGGGAAAAGTACATTACAACATAAGCGATTCCTTCTTAAAGATGGCAAACAGACACAGGAAATGATTGTTGAAAGTCAATTTGCCCTCCCGCAGTAAAATAATAACAACTAGTTTAAGGATGTCCTCCTCCTGGATTTCATTGTTTTTTATTAGGCTTTTTTCGTAATATTCTCATACTACATTTTTTAAAAAAAAAAATCATAAATTTATATCTGTTCATTCCATCATAAATGCCTATTAAAAACGTTACAAATTATTAATTATAGAGTTTTTTTGTAATTTATTTAATAAAATGTCATCTTCCAGTTTCCTTTCTGCGTCCAATACAAAATAATTGGTCTAATCATCAAATATTAAGTCATAATTGTATGATTATCTTTTTTATTATTGCTTATTTTTACCACTATCTATGCAACCTAATTTAATTAATCCTAAGATAATCTAATTGTCATCTAAGTTTATAAATTATAATTTTAAAACAAAACAAATTATAACGCTCGCGCTTTTTTCATGACAATGTACAGTTGTCAAAATATGGGTCCCTTTCAATTATAAACATAATCATAAAATTAATTTAATTAATATTTCTTAAATTAGGCGTAATTATTGTATCAATCATTTAATACAGTCAATAGCAAAATGTGTTAGTTGTTTGTAATTCTTAAACTGTAATCATAATTTGTCCATTATAATTTTCTTTTTCATTATGCTTATTTTGTCCATATTTATCTTGGCAACTAATGTTGAATTCCATCCTAAATATAATTAACAGCAGCTGCAAGCCGTGATGACAGGAGGGCCCGGGGTGGCTGCGACCCCGGCTGCACCACCACCCGGAGCGTTCAAGGTAAACAGAAATGGTTGGGCAATAGGTATTTCAAATTGTAAATCTAGGAGGAATAATATCAAAGTCAATTCATTTCTGTTCCAACCTTCCTCACGCTGCCAGCTGATAAAATTGTGCTATGGACCTATAGAGCCTGACATATTGGGCAATGAAGATTTGCTTCAGGCCAGACCTCTCTACCAACGCCAATTTGATGTTTAGTGCCGATTGAACATGTGCCAATGGTTAAAGTTTCCTGTAAAACAAGTCCATTTCCTGTGTCGCTAATTTATAACTGAAATATTGTGGCCTTTAGATGAGGGTTCGGGGCCAGGACCTCTTATAAAAAACCGTGGTGACGTTTTAGGAAGATTGGGCATTGTCGGCAATTAGTTACAACAAACCTCCTGTTTATTGATTGGGCATTTAGACCATGCTTTAGCCACTTCGTAATTTGTTGCTAGCATGTTTAGCATATTTCTTCACATGTCTTGGTAGTCACACAGTGGCGGATTATACCTGTGTTGCTATAGTTGCATCAGAGTGGTTTATGTCCACGTCCTAGTTGAGAGCTATGTGGCGCTATGGACTATAACTGAATATTGGGCTTGTAAACGTGGTTCAGAGACCCTGAACTCGCTACTCAAACGAGTATGTCCAGTTGGGGCGAAGATCGGACCTTGCTTGCTGAGTTTTACAGTGCAACTTCTAGTTTCGTCATTGGCGAAGCACCATCGAAATGTATTGTCGTGGCCGCCAGGGCGACAAATTACTTGACTGCCCCCTCAAGACGAATCTAACTTACTCAAAGATCTTCTAAGAATTTAAGGCATCACACAACAATTTGAAAGCACCGATCCTGAAATTAAAACTGTAAGTAGGTGTTTGTTAAAATACGCGGTCTGAAAATGGCTAAACCCCACTGCACACAAAAAAATTGTGGACAGGAAATGTCAAAATAACGTACCTTCCTGTTGGTGTTTCCGACAGATTTTTTGATACCAAGATACTGTTAGTTCCTGTATGTATTGGTGGTACAATTGTCTCCCGACAGGGTTTTCGGACATGTATTGTGAAACGTAGCTCGAGGCGCCAACATCCATTTTAATTTGTTAAATACCACACCTTTATTTCTGAAAACAAAATATCAGACGTAAATGGCTTGCCTTTCTTGCACCTGTTGCACAAGAGTCGTTGATTTTTCAGCAAATGTTTATGGGAGGTCTCAAAAAATGTTGATTTCATTTTGGGAGAAGAAAAAAAGAAACGAGGAATTTTGCAATAAAGGTTTCTCACACCGATTGGGTGCTCAGGCCCTAATTATTTTCATATTATGGAAAATTTTTTTTTTTTTTGTCCCTTATTTGATCCCAATATCTCATCGAAAATACATGTTGTTATACATGAGAAAAAATAAGCGTACAAGATCAGCAATTTGATCATGCTCCTATTTGTTAGTTTTTAAGGTAATTTTAAATTCTATATTTCAATGTATAGGGTCCTTTTCTATTTCTATGCAATTGTTGTAAAAATAACTGAACATAAATATAGGAACCCTGAATAAAAAAAATGCTCATAGTTACGAAGCAAACATTTTTCATGACATGGCACTTAGAAGCTGTTTGCCATGTGAAACAATCACCTCTTCATTGATATCCTTCATAATTTCTTTCTATATACGGTGGCTGTGTGTCCAACAATTGGGGACTCCCCCTGAGTCTAGGGAAGTGGCACAAAGAGACCTCTCCTGAGCAATAACATTGTTCCTTTCTCAACTGTTAACCTTACTGGTAATTAAAAACCACAATCAAGCTTACGCCTCTTCACTGTCCTGGGTGCAAACCTAGAAGGGGTAATAAAAAGTTTACAAGGGCATTTGACTATGGAGAAGACCTGATGGGTATAGAAGAGAGTTATCCTTTGGACCGCTGACTGCGATTTACCTTGTAAGATACAACCTTATATTTGTGTAGAAATAGGCCCTGTTAGCCCCAATTTGCAAGAGTCCCTGGGGGTTAAGAGTAACGTGTGGGTTTTCGAGCTGTGTGGCTCCTGATGCCTCTGGCCTGATTTAGGCCTCCCTGCACACAAGCAAGACAGGAGAAAGAGGCCTGGAGTGCTGGAAATGGAAAAATTACGAGGTACATGCACACACGTACACTTCAGTTGTAAATTAAGTGGCATACTTGTTTAAACTTGCTCAGACTTGTGCCAGATTCACATACACAACAAAAAGAGGATGGCACTACTGTTTATAAGACACTAAGATACCCACTGACTGCTCTAACACTGACCCTGAACATGATCAACAGCCCAGCAGAAACACTTCTGTGTGTCCAACAGGAATATATTTAGGGAGACAGTCCTTTATGTAACCAGGTCCGCTGCACACTCACATATTAAGTGCCTGACTGGGGAAAAAGCATAGGAAATTGACATGACATTTTAAGTGGTGAAAGGAGTTTCCTTGTGACATGTTATGATACTGAGTGTTAAAGGAATAGTTCATCCAATTTGATATGGAGAAGACTGAATGGAATAGAGAGAGCTATCCTGACCATACCTCGTAGATAACCTTATAGTTGTGTGAGAATAGGCTCCTTGCAGTCTGGTTAAGCAGTAAGTGGGTTAGGCTGCAAATCTGATGCATTCTGGGCCTGATATAGGCCTTGCACACAAAGCAAGATGAGAGAAGAGGCTGGAGTGCTGGATGAAAATTAGCTTTCTTACCCCCTTGAGATCCACAGATGCGAGGTGCATGCACACACGCATTACCCCCCAGTTAAATTAAGTGGCATAATGGTTTAAACTTGCTCAGACTTGTGCCAGATTCACATACACACAACAAAAAAAGAGGATGGCACTGTTTATAAGACACCAAGATACCCACTGACTGCTCTTCCACTGACCGGAACACATGATCAACAGCCCAGCAGAAACACTTCTGTGTGCCCAACAGGGAATATTTAGGGAGACAGTCCTTTATGTAACCCAGGTCCGGCTGCACACCTCACATATTAAGTACAGCCTGACTGGGGAAAAAAGCATAGAAATTGACATGACATTTTAAGTGGTGAAAGGAGCTTCCTGTGACATGTTATGATACTGGAGTGTTAAAGGAATAGTTCATCCAACAATGGATCCCTCTGCGGTGAATGGGTGTCAGCCAGAATGAGAGAGAGTCCAAACAGCTGTTAAAAAATATTACATAGGCCTGCTAAAACATCACAATAATCCACAAACCATCAATTAACATATTATAAAGCAAAAAGCTAATATATCCTCTATCCATAATATTGGTTTCTCCAGAGAAAAACCATTGGTGAGCAAGTGATGTAATTCTAAATTCGGCACCCATTCACTGCAGAGGATCCATTGGTGAGCAAGTGATGTAATTCTAAATTTTTCCAGTGAGGAACTAAACATTCCCATCTGAAGGGGGGGTAAACTTTAAGCAAATTTTAATTCTTTTAGTGACTCCACCTTTTAAAAAAATAATCTGCTTATGAAGGGGATTATTATACATCATCACTGTTTCTAGACCAAACGCCTTCAGATCCAAAAAGGAGTCACCTAACAATCACTCAAAAAAATTCAACCACATAGAAATGCAGTAGAAACACTTAAAACACCTTAACAACGGCATAGCAATGCCCTAGCAACCACTCATTACACCCTAACATAATACTGTACCATCATGCGTTAAATACATATATATATAGCCTATATATATATATATATATATATATATATATATATATATATATATATATATAAATTGTCACAAACAGGAAGACCATTAAAATGGACATCCATCAAAAGAAAACCTTCAACATCTGTGGAATAACCACAATAAAATGTATACTTTGTATTATACATTTACATAAAATTGCAACCTGTGATTCTGATATAACATCCCTGTAATCGCATTATGCAAAGTTGTTGCTTTTCCTGGGATTATGTGCAAAACAGTGAAGTATTACAATAATATAGATGGTAATGAGAGCACATTTAAGTGGATTAAAATTTTTCTCTTTCTTTCTTGTTTCTTGTATTTGGTATTTTTGTTTATCTACAAATGTATGCAACATCTGCATGTAGGAAACTCAATAACATATTTATTTATGCTTCTTTGTTTTCAGGGCTTTATAATGAAACCCTTATATACCAGGAACCGATGCTACATGCCACAAGGTACAACTGGCTTTACAAAACACAACCAAACAGACTTACAAGAAAAATGTTTTCGTCGTGCGTAGTTGAGATTAGTGCACAAAAACTGTCAGAAGGTCATACCCCCAGGTGTGAACGTAAACACAGACGGGACAGCAGGAATGCGGTAACTCCTGTGGTTAGTTAATGGCATTTTGTGTTCCAAAAATTTCTGGACTACCAAAATAATATAAT